>NC_069506.1:188565885-188865885 GCF_027579735.1 Bombina bombina | reverse complement strand
ATTAAAATCTCCAGCTAAATATATGGGGCCAACTGCAAGGTCCAGAATTTTCTTAAATATGCTCTGAAAAAAGGAAATTTGCTTAAGATTTGGGGCATATATGTTCACTAGAGTTACAGGTCTGCCATATAAAAGACCCATTAGTCCCAGGAATCTGCCATCCCTGTCTTTACTTACGTTAGTCATAGTAAATGGAAGATCTTTTCTAAGTAAAATACTAACTCCTGCTTTTTTGTTAGGCCCAGAGCTGTGGTAATGTGTTGTGAATGTTTTCCCAAAATACTTGGGTTCCTTGTTATGTTGAAAATGCGTTTCCTGTAGGAAAAGGATATCTACTCGTCTTTTGGACAAATCTGATAGTGCCTTAGAGCGTTTGTGGGGTGAATTTAGACCTTTGGCATTCTGTTTCAATAGTGTGAGTGAACGTGTGTTCTTACCTACAGACTGCGACATCTTAACTTATATAAGGGACATAGATGTCTGGAATTCAGCACGGTACCTGGTACGTAGTCTGTGCACTGCAACGCTAGAGAAACAACGATTCCTCAAAACAAATCGACTGTGATATAGGCATTGTAAACAGTAAATGCAATCAACACAAACAAACAAACATACGGCTAGATTTGGAGTTTTGTCGGTAAGGACCCGAAAAGCTAACGCCGGCTTTTTTCTGGCCGCACCATAAAAATAACTCTGGTATTGAGAGTCCACATAAAGGCTGCGTTAGGCTCCAAAAAAGGAGCGTAGAGCATATTTAACGCAGCTTCAACTCTCGATACCAGATTCCCCCATAGGAAACAATGGGACTGTTTGAGCTGAAAAAAAACCTAACACCTGCAAAAAAGCCGCGTTCAGCTCCTAACGCAGCCCCATTGTTTGCTATGGGGAAACACTTCCTACGTCTGCACCTAACACCCTAACATGTACCCCGAGTCTAAACACCCCTAACCTTACACTTATTAACCCCTAATCTGCCGCCCCCGCTATCGCTGACCCCTGCATATTATTATTAACCCCTAATCTGCCGCTTCGTAAACCGCCGCTACTTACATTATCCCTATGTACCCCTAATCTGCTGCCCCTAACACCGCCGACCCCTATATTATATTTATTAACCCCTAATCTGCCCCCCACAACGTCGCCTCCACCTGCCTACACTTATTAACCCCTAATCTGCCGAGCGGACCTGAGCGCTACTATAATAAAGTTATTAACCCCTAATCCGCCTCACTAACCCTATAATAAATAGTATTAACCCCTAATCTGCCCTCCCTAACATTGCCGACACCTAACTTCAATTATTAACCCCTAATCTGCCGACTGGAGCTCACCGCTATTCTAATAAATGTATTAACCCCTAAAGCTAAGTCTAACCCTAACACTAACACCCCCCTAAGTTAAATATAATTTACATCTAACAAAATTAATTATCTCTTATTAAATAAATTATTCCTATTTAAAGCTAAATACTTACCTGTAAAATAAATCCTAATATAGCTACACTATAAATTATAATTATATTATAGCTATTTTAGGATTAATATTTGTTTTACAGGTAACTTTGTAATTATTTTAACCAGGTACAATAGCTATTAAATAGTTAAGAACTATTTAATAGTTACCTAGTTAAAATAATTACAAAATTACCTGTAAAATAAATCCTAACCTAAGTTACAATTAAACCTAACACTACACTATCATTAAATTAATTAAATAAAATACCTACAATTACCTACAATTAAACCTAACACTACACTATCAATACATTAATTAAATACAATATCTACAAATAACTACAATGAAATAAACTAACTAAAGTACAAAAAATAAAAAAGAACTAAGTTACAAAAAATAAAAAAATATTTACAAACATAATAAAAATATTACAACAATTTTAAACTAATTACACCTACTCTAAGCCCCCTAATAAAATAACAAAGACCCCCAAAATAAAAAATTCCCTACCCTATTCTAAATTACTAAAGTTCAAAGCTCTTTTACCTTACCAGCCCTGAACAGGGCCCTTTGCGGGGCATGCCCCAAGAAATTCAGCTCTTTTGCCTCTAAAAAAAAACATACAATACCCCCCCAACATTACAACCCACCACCCACATACCCCTAATCTAACCCAAACCCCCCTTAAATAAACCTAACACTAAGCCCCTGAAGATCATCCTACCTTGTCTTCACCTCACCGTCCTGGCTCCAAAATCTTCATCCAACCCAAGCGGGGGCTGGCGATCCATCATCCGGTGGCTGAAGAGGTCCAGAAGAGGCTCCAAAGTCTTCATCCTATCTGGGAAGAAGAGGCGATCCGGACCGGCAACCATCTTGATCCAAGTGGCATCTTCTATCTTCATCCGATGACGACCGGCTCCATCCTGAAGACCTCCACCGCGGACCCATCTTCTTCCGGCGACGTCCAACTGAAGAATGACGGTTCCTTTAAGGGACGTCATCCAAGATGGCGTCCCTCAAATTCCGATTGGCTGATAGGATTCTATCAGCCAATCGGAATTAAGGTAGGAATATTCTGATTGGCTGATGGAATCAGCCAATCAGAATCAAGTTCAATCCGATTGGCTGATCCAATCAGCCAATCAGATTGAGCTCGCATTCTATTGGCTGATCGGAACTTGATTCTGATTGGCTGATTCCATCAGCCAATCAGAATATTCCTACCTTAATTCCGATTGGCTGATAGAATCCTATCAGCCAATCGGAATTTGAGGGACGCCATCTTGGATGACGTCCCTTAAAGTAACCGTCATTCTTCAGTTGGACGTCGCCGGAAGAAGATGGGTCCGCGGTGGAGGTCTTCAGGATGGAGCCGGTCGTCATCGGATGAAGATAGAAGATGCCGCTTGGATCAAGATGGTTGTCGGTCCGGATCGCGTCTTCTTCCCGGATAGGATGAAGACTTTGGAGCCTCTTCTGGACCTCTTCAGCCACCGGATGATGGATTGCCAGCCCCCGCTTGGGTTGGATGAAGATTTTGGAGCCAGGACGGATCGGTGATACCTGGTGAGGCGAAGACAAGGTAGGATGATCTTCAGGGGCTTAGTGTTAGGTTTATTTAAGGGGGGTTTGGGTTAGATTAGGGGTATGTGGGTGGTGGGTTGTAATGTTGGGGGGGGGGTATTGTATGTTTTTTTTTACAGGCAAAAGAGCTGAACTTCTTGGGGCATGCCCCGCAAAGGGCCCTGTTCAGGGCTGGTAAGGTAAAAGAGCTTTGAACTTTAGTCATTTAGAATAGGGTAGGGCATTTTTTATTTTGGGGTTTTTTGTTATTTTATTAGGGGGCTTAGAGTAGGTGTAATTAGTTTAAAATTGTTGTAATATTTTTCTTATGTTTGTAAATATTTTTTTATTTTTTGTAACTTAGTTCTTTTTTATTTTTTGTACTTTAGTTAGTTTATTTAATTGTAGTTATTTTTAGGTATTGTATTTAATTTATTTATTGATAGTGTAGTGTTAGGTTTAATTGTAGGTAATTGTAGGTATTTTATTTAATTAATTTATTGATAGTGTAGTGTTAGGTTTAATTGTAACTTAGGTTAGGATTTATTTTACAGGTAAATTTGTAATTATTTTAACTATTTTAGCTATTAAATAGTTCTTAACTATTTAATAGCTATTGTACCTGGTTAAAATAAATACAAAGTTACCTGTAAAATAAATATTAATCCTAAAATAGCTATAATATAATTATAATTTATGTTGTAGCTATATTAGGATTTATTTTACAGGTAAGTATTTAGCTTTAAATAGGAATAATTTATTTAATAAGAGTTAATTAATTTCGTTAGATGTAAATTATATTTAACTTAGGGGGGTGTTAGTGTTAGGGTTAGACTTAGCTTTAGGGGTTAATACATTTATTAGAATAGCGGCGAGATTCGGTCGGCAGATTAGGGGTTAATAATTGAAGTTAGGTGTCAGCGATGTTAGGGAGGGCAGGTTAGGGGTTAATAAATATAATATAGGGGTCGGCGGTGTTAAGGGCAGCAGATTAGGGGTACATAGCTATATTGTAGCTGGCGGCTCTTTGCGGTCAGCAGATTAGGGGTTAATTATTGTAGGTAGGTGTCGGCGATGTTAGGGAGGGCAGGTTAGGGGTTAATAAATATAATATAGGGGTCAGCGATGTTAGGGCAGCAGATTAGGGGTACATAGGGATAATGTAGCTGGCGGCGGCGTGCGGACGGCAGATTAGGGGTTAATAAGTGTAGGTAGCTGGCGGCGACGTTGTGGGGGGCAGATTAGGGGTTAATAAATATAATATAGGGGTCGGCGGTGTTAGGGGCAGCAGATTAGGGGTACATAAGGATAACGTAGGTGGCGGTCGGCAGATTAGGGGTTAAAAAAATTTAATCGAGTTGCGGCGATGTGGGGGGACCTCGGTTTAGGGGTACATAGGTAGTTTATGGGTGTTAGTGTACTTTAGGGCACAGTAGTTAAGAGCTTTATGAACCGGCCCAGAAAGCTCTTAACTACTGACTTTTTTCTGCGGCTGGAGTTTTGTCGTTAGATTTCTAACGCTCACTTCAGACACGACTCTAAATACCGGAGTTAGAAAAATCCCATTGAAAAGATAGGATACGCAATTTACGTAAGGGGATCTGCGGTATGGAAAAGTCGCGGCTGAAAAGTGAGCGTTAGACCCTTTTTTGAGTGACTCCAAATACCGGAGGTAGCCTAAAACCATTGTTAGGAGCCTCTAACGCTGGTTTTCACGGCTACCGCCCAACTCTAAATCTAGCCGATAGTATGAAACTATAACTTGAACATAAATTCAAAACTCTCTTCCTAATATAGGGCATATTGAGAGTAGTATTTGGGGGTTTCAACAATAAATTGTAATCGCAAGCCCCTTTGTCATAGCTAACTGATAATTATCTATTCTGGCAAAAACATTATGGACCAATAAGTCACACATTTTAGAAACTCATGCAACTTGCAAACAAACAACATGCAAACTCAAATTTTCAGTCAAACCCTCCTAGACATTTCCTAAACTCCCATATATGCGTTCATAGAAGATCAGGGGGATGTGCTAGGATGATTTGGGTTAGGGACATTGGTCCTTTGTGGCGTGTTAGCGGTAGTCTTTCCTTTCTTGGCAGATACCAAACGCCAAGCTGGTGTTTTCCCAAGCGGTCGCTTGGCAGTAGGCAAAATCGCGTCTACCGCAGGTTCTGTCTCTATAGGATCTAGTCCTAAGGATAGACAAAAAGCAGAAGTGTCCTCTGGTGACTTGCAGATGAGTCTAGTGTTATTGCTTAGAACGCATATTTGTGCTGGGAAACCCCATCTGTATGGGATCTTTTTGTTCCTCAAGTACGTCGTGAGGGGTGAAAATTCTTTCCTCTTTTGTAGAGTTTCATAGGATAGGTCCTGGTAGAACTGGACTACTGTGCCTCTGAACCTGATCGGTTGGTTCTTTCGGGATTGATTCAACAGCATTTCCTTCTCCAAGAAATGTTTAAACCTGATAACTATGTCCCTAGGTGGTGCCGTGGCTGGAGGCTTGGGACGAAGGGACCGATGTGCTCTCACCCACTGTATATCTGTCGTATGTGAAGATTCCTTGATGTGCTGGAAGAATGCTTGTAGGTATACTGGGAAGTCTCGGGGTAGAATATCTTCAGGCACCCCTCGGATACTTAAATTCTTTCGCCGACTGCGATTCTCCAAATCCTCTAACTTTTCCTGCAGGCTGTGTATGATATCATGCTGTGATGCAACTTGTTCTGTCAAAACATTCACTTCCTCTTTTAGTTGATCATGGTTGCTTTCCAACGATTCCATTTGGAATCCAAGAGTATGAATGTCCTGCGCCATGGTGGCTAGCTCCTCTCTGATGCATGTGCGTATTATATTCGCTATATCTTGCTTAGATGGTAGATTATGTAAAAGCGATACAGAAAGTTGTGACTCAGGAGTCTGAGGGTTAATGTTATCATCTTGTAGGGAACCTGAGTTAGGGGATTTTTCTCCCGTGTTGGTCGGTACTCGCACATTGTCTACTGGGTCTGTGACATGCAGGAAAGAGGACATAGTCAGTGTTTTAATAGTAGTAGATTTGGTGGCTTTGTCAGGTTTAACTGAGCGCCTAGAAGCCATGATTGATGCTGGAAATGTTCAGATAGCTACAAAATGTCCACTGCAAGCAGGTGTCGTCAAGGCTGTCAAGTGCCCAATTTTTCAATGCCTTGGTGCGGATGTATATGTACCGTTTACAGTATGTGGCTTAAGTGCACTATGTAATTATGCAAGTCAGATTTTATAACCCACGGAGCTGGTAGGACAGCAAATACAGTTAAAGGCAATGTCTTTCTTGAATCCTGCAGTATATAGGTGCTTTTGCACAGACCTGTGAGTTGAGTGGTATGTCCCCTGTTTCAAAAAGGGTCAGCTGGCTGAGCGGAGGAACTTCTTAATTGCAGGCTCTTTCTCTGAGTTTTTGTTGTTTTACACTGCCTCCACCTTTTCTAGGCTTTGTGTTTTTAAGGGGGTTAAGTGAGTAATGTAGTGTTGAAATTGCGGTTTATGACGCAGTTGTCCTAATTGTGCACCAAAGACAGTTCTGTGAATCTCTCCCTCTTAACCTCACTAATATGTGGCTTGTTCAGGGTGCTTTATGCAGATGAGGCACCCGTTCTTTCTAAAGTGATAAGGTTTATATCCCACTGCTTATATGTCTCCTCGGGTTTAAGAAGTGTGGGTGCCGCGGGAGTTGCGGTCACCACGTGGCTTGCTTGCTTACTCCTTAGCGTGGTCGCAATTTTCCTGTGTCGGGCGGATCTCCTGCTATGGACAGTCAATGGGGCAGCTTGACAGTGTATAGAAATACCTTGATGAGTGGGTCACAATTGCTGGCCGTGCTCTTGTGCTGTTCAGAGTTTTCCGACGGCGGTCAGGCTGCACTTCCGGTTTAGAGCACTCCGCATAGAGACTATGGGCTCGGCGTTAAATACAGTATTCACCTAATTTTTTGCCATCTCACGGAACAAGGCACCTTATCATGCACACCAGGGTTTCAGCAGATATGTCCCATGCTTTGTCGCTGAAATATCTACTTGTTTGCCAGAATATTTGAAGTTTGCAGGGCTGCTTATACGGAGCTTCGGTTTTACACTGCTCTCATGGCAGCTTCAGGCTCCGCCCCCTAGGAGAGGTGTTTTAATCACAATTTTAAATTTTGACAGTTATTTCAAATTGCACAGGCCTTGGGCCTGCTATAGTTATGGTGATAAGCTCCGCCCCTTTCTTTAACAAACTTTTCCCCTCTCTGCTTCAGCTCTTGTGAATTTGGTCTGGTGGCTTCTAAGGCATTTTGATGTTTTATTCTGTCAAGTTTAGCCCCTTCTATGCCCTGGAGCTGGGTGAATAACTTTTGCAAGAGCTGCTATGGAGGTTGGGTGTTTAGAAGGTTTTCTTTGCTCTTTTATATTCTGAGGTGTGGGCTAGTACTGGTGTGAATATTTTTTCCCAGTTTTTGTACAGCAATTTGTTTTTTAATTGTGTATCCCCATCTGTCCACAGTTTTGTGCGTTGAGCAGCAAATTTAAGGGGCACTTTGACTCCAGTTGGTGTCTCATGCAGGTCTGACAATCCTGTATTACCTTAAAGGGACATGAAACCCATTTTTCTCTTGTAAGATGTATCGAGTCCACGGATTCATCCATACTTATGGGATATTCTCCTTCCCAACAGGAAGTGGCAGAGAGAGCACCCACAGCAGAGCTGTCCATAAGGCTCCTCCCTTAGCTCCACCCCCCAGTCATTCTCTCTGCCTGCTTAACTGCTAGGAAGGGCAAAGGGAGTGTGGTGACAAAAATGTTAGTTTTTATTTTCTCAAGCAAAAGTTTGTTATTTTAAATGGTACTGGTGTGTACTATTTACTCTCTGGCAGAAAAGGGATGAAGATTTCTGCAAGGAGGATGATGATCTTAGCATTTTGTAACTAAGATCCACTGCTGTTCTCACAAGGGCTGAAGAGTACAGGAAAACTTCAGTTGGGGGAACAGTTTGCAAGCTAAACTGCATTAAGGTATGTTCAGTCTATTTTTTTCTAGACAGACTGTGTTATTTCTAGAAAAGGCTGGCAATATCTCCATGAGGGAAAGGTAAGCTGTATTCAGTAAAAGTGGAATCCAAGCTTGCATAAAGGGCTCATAGTTACTGGTGACACTAATAGGAAAAAACGTTTTGGTTTAATTACAAATAAAACGTTTTTTTGAGGGACTTTAAGGGGTCTTTGTGGTTTGTTTAAGGGTTATTAATCCACATGGCTAGTTTAAGAAACACTCTGTGGTGTTTCTTTTAGGCCCCATAACATCGAGTGAGGTGGGAGGGGCCTATTTTCAGTTGCAAAGTTTATTTACCTCAGAATCATCCAGCTACTTCTCCAGAGATTCCTGCTGTATTTGAGGGCTGTAAAGAGGTTTTTTCCCCCACAAGTCGTTCCTAAAGGGCAGGTAGGCGCCACAGCAGAGCTGTGGCAAGGTGCTGAACGTTATTTTACCGGTTTTGAAGTTTTTTCAATCCGGTTTTTACATTAAGGGGTTCATTGTTTATTTGCATAGTGGTGCAAAGTTACTAAGGCTTTATGATGCTACTGTAAAAAATTTGTTTTGTTTACTGCTTTTTTACACTGTTTTGCAGAGTTTGTGCAGCTTTTTTTCTCTTAAAGGCACAGAACCGTTTTTGTTTAAAGTGTTATTTTCTTTGATTAAAGTGTTTTCCAAGCTTGTTTGTTTCATTACTAGCCTGTTTAACATGTCTGACACCAAGGAAAATCCTTGTTCTATGTGTTTAGAAGCCATTGTGGAACCCCCTCTTAGAATGTGTCCCACTTGCACTAATATGTCTATAAATTATAATGAGCATATTTTAGCACTTAAAAATATTGCAATAGATGGTTCTCAGAAGGAAATGAGGGTTTAGCATCTAGCTCTCCCCAAGTGTCACAACCAGTAACGCCCGCACAAGTGACGCCAAGTACCTCTAATGCGTCAAATTCATTTACTTTACAAGACATGGCCATAGTTATGAATAAAACCCTCACAGAGGTTTTCTCTAAACTGCCTGGTTTACAAGGAAAGCGTGACAGCTCTGGGTTAAGTACAAATGCTGAGCCGTCTGACGCTTTAGTAGCCATATCCGATATACCCTCACAATGTTCTGAAGTAGGGGTAAGGGATTTGTTATCTGAGGGAGAGATTTCTGATTCAGGAAAGACGCTCCCTCAGACAGATTCTGATATGACGGCCTTTAAATTTAAGCTTGAACACCTCCGCTTATTGCTCAAGGAGGTATTAGCTACTCTAGACGATTGTGACCCTATAGTGGTCCCAGAGAAATTGTGTAAAATGGACAGATACTTAGAGGTTCTTGTTTACACTGATGTTTTTCCAGTCCCTAAGAGGATTGTGACTATTGTTACTAAGGAGTGGGATAGACCAAGTATTCCGTTCGCTCCCCCTCCTGTTTTTAAGAAAATGTTTCCCATATCTGACACCATACAGGACTCGTGGCAGACTGTTCCTAAGGTGGAGGGAGCTATTTCTACTCTTGCTAAGCGTACAACTATACCTATCGAAGACAGTTGTGCTTTCAAAGATCCTATGGATAAAAAATTAGAGGGTCTCCTAAAGAAAATTTTTGTTCATCAAGGTTTTCTTCCCCAACCTATTGCATGCATTGTTCCTGTAACTACTGCAGCTGCTTTCTGGTTTGAGGCTCTAGAAGAGGCTCTCCAGGTGGAGACTCCATTAGAGGATATTATGGATAGAATTAAGGCCCTTAAGTTGGCTAATTCTTTCATTACAGATGCCGCTTTCCAAATGGCTAAATTAGCGGCAAATAATTCAGGTTTTGCCATTTTAGCACGCAGGGCGTTATGGCTTAAGTCCTGGTCTGCTGATGTGTCATCAAAATCTAAGTTGTTGAACATCCCTTTCAAAAGAATTGACCCTATTCGGGCCTACACTAAAATAAATTATTTCAGACATCACTGGAGGGAAAGGCCATGCCCTCCCTCAGGATAAAACAAATAAGATGAGGACCAAACAAAATAATTTTCGTTCCTTTCGGAACTTCAAAGGTCCCGCTTCAGCTTCCCCTGTAGCAAAGCAAGAGGGGAATTCTGTCCAATCCAAGTCAGTCTGGAGACCTAACCAGGCTTGGAACAAAGGTAAACAGGCCAAGAAGCCTGCTGCTGCCTCTAAGACAGCATGAAGGGGTAGCCCCCGATCCGGGACCGGATCTAGTAGGGGGCAGACTCTCTCTCTTCGCTCAGGCTTGGGCAAGAGATGTTCACGATTCCTGGGCTTTAGAAATTGTGTCCCAAGGATATCTTCTGGACTTCAAAGACTCCCCCACAAGGGGGAGATTTCACATTTCTCAATTGTCTGCAAACCAGACAAAGAGAGAGGCGTTCTTATGCTGTGTAGAAGACCTACATACCATGGGAGTGATCCGCCCAGTTCCAAGAGCGGAACAAGGGCTAGGTTTTTACTCCAACCTGTTTGTGGTTCCCAAAAAAGAGGAAACTGTCAGACCGATCTTGGATCTCAAAATTCTAAACAAATTCCTCAGAGTACCATCTTTTAAGATGGAGACTATTCAGACTATTCTTCCTCTGATCCAGGAGGGTCAATATATGACTACCGTGGATTTAAAGGATGCGTATCTACACATCCCTATTCAGAGAGATCATCATCAATTCCTCAGATTCGCCTTTCTGGACAGGCATTACCAGTTTGTGGCCCTTCCTTTCGGGTTGGCCACGGCTCCCAGAATTTTCACAAAGGTGCTAGGGTCCCTTTTGGCGGTTCTAAGACCGTGGGGTATAGCAGTGGCGCCTTATCTAGACAACATCTTAATTCAGGCGTCGACTTTCCAGCTAGCCAAGTCTCACACGGACATCGTGTTGGCTTTTCTGAGATCTCACGGATGGAAGGTGAACATAAAAAAGAGTTCTCTTGTCCCTTTCACAAGAGTTTCCTTCCTAGGGACTCTGATAGACTCGTTAGAAATGAAAATATTTCTGACGGAGGTAAGAAAATCAAAACTTTTAATCACTTGCCGAGCTCTTCATTCCATTCCTCGGCCATCAGTGGCTCAGTGTATGGAGGTAATCGGACTCATGGTAGCGGCAATGGACATAGTTCCTTATGCCCGCCTACACCTCAGACCACTGCAACTATGCATGCTCAAACAGTGGAATGGGGATTATGCAGATTTATCTCCTCAACTGCATCTGGACCAAGAGACCAGAGATTCTCTTCTCTGGTGGTTGTCTCAGGACCACCTGTCTCAGGGAATGTGTTTCCGCAGGCCAGAGTGGCTCATAGTAACGACAGATGCCAGCCTGCTAGGCTGGGGTGCAGTCTGGAAATCCCTGAAAGCACAGGGCTTATGGTCTCGGGAGGAATCTCTCCTCCCGATAAACATTCTAGAACTGAGAGCGATATTCAATGCGCTTCAGGCATGGCCTCAGCTAGCTGCGGCCAAATTCATCAGATTTCAGTCGGACAACATCACGACTGTAGCCTATATCAATCATCAAGGAGGAACACTGAGTTCTCTAGCGATGATGGAGGTAACCAAAATAATCCGATGGGCGGAGGATCACTCTTGCCATCTCTCAGCAATCCATATCCCAGGGGTAGAGAACTGGGAGGTGGATTTCCTAAGTCATCAGACTTTTCATCTGGGGGAGTGGGAGCTCCATCCGGAGGTATTTGCCCAGCTGACTCAGCTATGGGGCACACCAGAATTGGATCTGATGGCGTCCCGACAGAACGCCAAACTTCCTTGTTACGGGTCCAGGTCCCGGGATCCCCAGGCGGTACTGATAGATGCTCTAGCAGTGCCCTGGTCCTTCAATCTGGCTTATGTATTTCCACCGTTTCCTCTCCTCCCACGTCTGGTTGCCAGAATCAAGCAGGAGAGAGCTTCAGTGATTCTGATAGCGCCTGCGTGGCCACGCAGGACTTGGTATGCAGACCTGGTGGACATGTCATCTGTTCCACCGTGGACTCTGCCAATGAGGCAGGACCTTCTAATCCAAGGTCCATTCAAGCATCCAAATCTAACTTCTCTGCGTCTGACTGCTTGGAGATTGAACGCCTGATTCTATCAAAGCGGGGTTTCTCTGAGTCGGTCATTGATACCCTGATTCAGGCTAGAAAGCCTGTCACCAGGAAAATCTATCATAAGATTTGGCGCAGATATCTTTGTTGGTGTGAATCCAAGGGTTACTCATGGAGTAAGATTTGGATTCCTAGAATTCTGTCCTTTCTCCAAGAAGGATTGGAGAAGGGATTATCAGTTAGTTCCTTATAAGGACAAATATCTGCTTTGTCTATTCTTTTACACAAACGTCTGGCAGATGTCCCAGACGTTCAAGCGTTTAGTCTGGCCTTGGTCAGGATCAAGCCTGTATTTAAACCTGTTGCTCCACCATGGAGCCTAAATTTGGTTCTTAATGTTCTTCAAGGGGTTCCGTTTGAACCTATGCATTCCATAGATATTAAGCTTCTATCTTGGAAAGTTTTGTTTTTAGTAGCTATCTCTTCAGCTCGAAGAGTTTATGAGTTATCTGCTTTACAGTGTGACTCACCTTACCTAGTTTTCCATGCAGATAAGGTGGTTTTGCGTACCAAACCTGGGTTTCTTCCTAAGTTTGTTTCTAATACGAATATCAATCAGGAGATTGTTGTTCCTTCTCTGTGTCCTAATCCTTCATCAAAGAAGGAACGTCTGTTGCACAATCTTGATGTGGATCGTGCTTTAAAGTTCTACTTACAAGCAACTAAAGATTTCCGTCAAACATCTTCATTGTTTGTTGTTTATTCTGGTAAACGGAGAGGTCAAAAGGCTACGGCTACCTCTCTTTCCTTTTGGCTGAAAAGCTTCATCCGTTTGGCTTATGAGACTGCTGGCCAGCAGCCTCCTGAAAGAATTACTGCTCATTCTACTAGAGCAGTGGCTTCCACATGGGCTTTTAAGAATGAGGCTTCTGTTGAAAAGATTTGTAAGGCGGCGACTTGGTCTTCGCTTCATACTTTTTCCAAATTTTCCAAATTTGATACTTTTGTTCTTCGGAGGCTATTTTTGGGAGAAAGGTTCTACAAGCAGTGGTGCCTTCCGTTTAAGGTACCTGTCTTGTCCCTCCCTTCATCCGTGTCCTAAAGCTTTGGTATTGGTATCCCATAAGTATGGATGAATCCGTGGACTCGATACATCTTACAAGAGAAAACAGAATTTATGCTTACCTGATAAATTTCTTTCTCTTGTGATGTATCGAGTCCACGGCCCGCCCTGTCTATTTAAGACAGGTAGTATATTTTTATTTAAAAAACTTCAGTCACCACTGCACCCTATAGTTTCTCCTTTTTCTTCCTAGCCTTCGGTCGAATGACTGGGGGGTGGAGCTAAGGGAGGAGCTATATGGACAGCTCTGCTGTGGGTGCTCTCTCTGCCACTTCCTGTTGGGAAGGAGAATATCCCATAAGTATGGATGAATCCGTGGACTCGATACATCACAAGAGAAAGAAATTTATCAGGTAAGCATAAATTCTGTTTTTTCTCTCATGGTTTAGAAAGAGTATGCAATTTTAAACAACTTTCTAATTTACTTCTATTATCTAATTTGCTTCATTCTCTTGATATACTTTGCTGAAAAGCATATCTAGATAGGCTCAGTAGCTGCTGATTGGTTGTTGCACATAGATGCCTTGTGTGATTGGCTCACCCCTGTGCATTGATATTTCTTCAACAAAGGAGAGCTAAAGAATGAAGCCAACTAGATAATAGAAGTAAATTGGAATGTTGTTTAAAATTGTATTCTCTAGTTGAATCATAAAAGAACATTTTTGAGTTTAGTGTCCTTTTAACTTGGTTTATTTTCATGCAGCAAGCTGATTAAACTGCTTTGGTTTTTATAATGTATATATTCTGAAAGGCTTATCTGCTGTAAATTAAAGGGACACTCAATCAAAAGAGCATGCAATTTTAAACAACTTTCCAATTTACTTCCATTAACAAAATGTGCACAGTCTTTTTATATTTAAACTTTTTGAGTCATCAGCTCCTACTGAGCATGTGCAAGAATAAGTGTGTATGCATTTGTGAATGGCTGATTGCTGTCACATGGTACGTATATGCATTTGTGATTGGCTGATGGCTGTCACATGGTACAGGGGGAGTGGAAAAAGACAACTGTTAAAATTGTCAGAAAAAAATCTACTACTCATTTGAAGTTCAGACTAAGTGCTATTGCATTGTCTTGTTACCCTGCATTTGTTGATTATGCAAATCTACAGTGTTGACTGGTCCTTTAACAATTTGCATATTAATTTCTCGTATAGGATTTTTAAAATATATCTCAGCTGCTTAAATTTACATTCAAAATTTATACATATAATATTACATGTATGTCCTTGCTGCTATAGTATGATTCATTAGGAGAAAGAGCTTTTGTAGTGTTCTAAGAAATACAGATTAAAAATGGTGTACTCTCCTTATAGTACATTAATACTATAAATATACTATACTATATATCCTATATAAAGTTCTTGACCTCCTCCAGATGGACTGGAATATTTCCCACATGTTATGAAGCTATGGACTCTCATCAGCCCGAAAGAAATATGTTTATTGTTAAGTATAAAAAAAAAATGTTTTCCTTCTTTTTATTGATATAACCTTGTAAATTATTTCAATAAAAATTCTAAAAAGATTTTGCTAAATTTCATCAAGGGGCGTTCCCTGCATTTTTGTATGTGAAGTAGAAACAAACCCAGTGCAATATAGCACTGCATGACATGAGAGTTCTGTTGCATTTACACTTTGTGCTTTGTATTTTATATTGATTGTAATTTTACAAATTCTAATTATGCTTTCACAGTTTCTGTTTAACTTTAACAATTTAGGCTCATACTTTATATATTTATCTTTTACAAATTGCGTCGATTGCACTTTGTATTTCTTATATTTAAAATTAAACTGAACAACTGACAGCTTCAGTTTGCCATAGAGCTTTATTATTTTTTTATGGGACTGATTAGCAAAGATTCTTCAGTTTGGAGAGAAATTATAGTGCAGAGTTCACAGGGGCTGTAAGAAAAAGGGCAGAACCTGGAATTCCCAGAGAGATAAGAGTTGCCTTTCCATAGAAAGTAATGAGGCTCTTTGGGATACAGAATTTCACAGGGAAGAGAGAAGTAAACAGGAGAATGTCTGAACTAATACAAAATCTCAGTTTACAGCAAAAACAAACTAAACTGACATGTTTTCACTACAATTTAACTGGTTTTGCCAGTAGTTTAGTATATAATACATTTCTGTGAGTTTAATTAGGTATATTTTGAATTTTGAGCAAATTTTACCTGCATACAGCTGGCGAGATAATTCGGTGAGACCAACTTGATTAAAGTGCTTACAACAGTTCACAAGAATTGGGATAGAGCTTTAGGCATACTCTGGGAACTCCCCGGTTCAGCCCAGGGAACACCCTTGTCCCCCCATAAAGTGTAACAAAACTTTCATATCATCCAGTGCTATATTGCACAGGGCTTGTCTCTCCTTCGCATACAAAAATGCAGGGAACTCCCCTTAGACAAGTATAGCAAAATTAGCCTGTCTAGAATCTTGTGACTGCTGTAGGATTTTGCCTTTTTTCTTTTAGCATCTAGAGAGTTCAGCCCCTGTAAAATCTGCACTACAATTCGTCTCCAAGCAGAAGTATCTTCTATCATCAGGCCCCAGTTGAGCTAATGACAAGAGTCTGGTGACAGTATTAGAACAAAAAAAGGAAAACTGGCACTACACTGTGAGCTTGGTGAGACTGGAATATAAAATAAATTCTGGTGCTACCCCTTATATAATAACTTAAGGAATTACAAGGAATAGGCAGCTAAGGGGTTACTATAGCACTCACTCTCACTCAAAAAAGTTAATAATAAAATCATACATACTTTATTAATTATGTTTTTTTAAAAACTGGGATAATTATCCCTAGGAACCTTTAAATTACCCACAAACTAAAGTTTAAAAATGATTTTTGGCCGCCAAACACTCCTCTGTTTCCTGGCTGAGAACTGGAAACATCGGCGTCAGGTGGCTGGAGTGAATGGTCGACCTGTTATCAAAAGTGCGGAACAAACGCGTTTCGGCTCTAATTTCGCCTTTCTCAATGTTACACTTTCTTTGAAAAAATGAATAAGCAGAGGCTTCGGGGTGCAGGACTTAAATATCCATAGACCAAATGCTCTCTACTAATCCGGTACACTTCCGGGGACCTCCGCCCCCATGACGGCCAATCAGCTTGTAGTTCGGCTCACGCCTATCGATAGTAGTGTTGTGATTGGAGGAATATCGAGTGATATCGAGCATAGCTATGATTTGCCTGCACTTTGAATTAGAGATGGAATTATATATTTTGAGCATTAACATGAAAAGTATACAAACATTCAAACTGATGCGGTGACATATATCTATGCTTAAATACTGTACTCGCTAGACTAGGTAATCCCCTGTAAGGTAATATTTGACATAGGGATGCACCGAAATTTCGGCCGCAGAAAGTTTCGGCCGAAAATTGTATTTTTGGCTATTTCGGTTTTCGGTTTTTTTGCCTGTTATTTTCGGTAAAATTATTGTGTTGCTTCTTCTTGTTAAATGAGTCATTACAATGTAGAATTTTCACATGAAAATTTCAACATTTATGTTTGTGCTGACCATTGTTTGTATAAGTATACTTTGTTATGTATTGGATATCCAATAAAAGAAATTAAAAAAAAAAAAAAAAAAAATATTATGTTGCATGTTTCAAATTTGATGCTAGCCTAGAGCTGCTGTTTAAGTGTATTACTTGACTTACTGTTCTGCATATAATGAGTTTTCTAGGACTATACTTTATTTGGATAATTGGTAAAAAAAAAACTGTTAAATATGATTCTGTTACATAGAACTAAATGAAGAATAATACAGTATATTGATATTTATAATTGTTTTAAGTAGGGATACACCAAAATTTTGGTCGCAGAAACATTTTGGCCAAACAGGGCATTATTTTTTGCATGTTTTTTTTTTCTTGGTAAAATTATTGTGTAGCATATTATTGTTTTAAGATATTTTTGTCCAATTTTAGTGTGTTACTTTCAATAAAAGGGTGGGCTTTTTTTATAGGCTCTAATTATGCAAAAAAAAATTTTTTTTAAAAATTAATTTGAAAAAATACATTTTCGGTATCAGTTTCGGTTTTCGGCCAAGTGCATCCCAGATTTTCGGATTCGGTTTCGGTCCAGAATTTCCATTTCGGTGCATCACTAATTTGACATATTAACATGATGGATGGGTTACTTACTTATTATAAGCAAAAAATCTTGCTTTTTATTATAACATGGTACTGTACCCGGAAAAATAATGTGCAATAAGGATTAATACTTATAATCTATTATACGGTCATCCTGCGATGATAACTTTGCTAAATGAGTGATTCATACCCTTATGAAATCAGTAGATATGCTATACAGATAACGGTTGAAACCATTCATAGGGTACTATTCCCAAATTGCTAGATAGTTATGAACGGTGTATAGATATTGACATGACCATCTATTGATAGATATAATATTTATTTAGCCAGTTGTATCCGCATAAATTGTGGTTTACACTGAACTTGTAGACACACTCTTATTCAAATGGTATATATCAAGTATATAAACTATACCCCTTCATTCATATTTATGTATATTTCACTTATATATCAAGGGACAGTATAGATAATGCACCAGGGTACCTAAAAGTTAACATCCACCTTCTTAAAATATGTTTACCAATATATAACCAACAGGTAATAATGTACTGAATAGAAAAGAAAAGAATTATGTGCAAATATCATATGGATTAATTGTTAATAAACATCCACATGTTGTAATAATGATACGATTAAGTTTTTAAAACCAAAAAATAATAATAAGGTACTTATAAAATACTCACGGCCAGATTCTCACTGGTTTACTGGTATATAGTTATATCCTCACTATATTTATGCACATACTAATGATTCTAAATCTAAAAGAGTCCATATTATAAAATTACAGAACAGTAATTTCCACCACTTTTAGCCCTTAGATAGAACATCAGGGAATAATTATCAAGCCACATACCTTAGGGCAGTGATTAGCCTCCCTAATGCCAGGTTACAGGTACAAGGTGGGCAATATATGTTTAATCAGTTCATAGATCATGTTTAAATGCTCACAAATATTTAGATATACACCCAATAATTGTTAAATTCATTCATACCATTGGGTATAACCGAATTCAGATTGAAAATCCATTTGGTTTCCATCTTTAACAATCGTTGTTCGGTGTCCCCACCTCTTATCCCAGGTTTTAGTTTTTCCAGTCCCCAACATTTCATTACATTGGTGTTCCCCTTATGAGACATTAGAAAATGTTTGGCTACACTAGTGATTTGTTTCTTCTTTTCTACATCTCTCTGGGCTGTCCTAATATTGCTAAGGTGTTCAGTCATACGTGTGCCCAGGCATCGTGTGGTCATGCCAATGTAGAATAAATCACAGCTACAGGATATGCAATAAATCACATTAGTGCTTTGACAATTGATATGTTCTTTTATTGCCCATTTTTTGCCAAACCTATCCATTGTATATTCTTTTTTGACCATGTGTTGGCACACTTTACAGTGTCCACATGCGACAGAACCTTTGTGTATAGGATCCCTTTTAGCATTCCTATCATAGTGACTAGTTACTAACTTGTCATTAAGGTTGCTAGCTCTCCTATAAGTCACCAGTGGTCTATCTGTTAACAATGGTCTCAATAATGTATCTTGGGTCAGGACATGCCAATGTGTTTTAAGAATGTTGGTAATCTTATCACTCTGAGGTGAATATGTCGTAATAAACCTGAGTGGGGTATTACTTTCTCTTGATCTTGGAGTGAGTAACTCCTTTCTATCTTTTAGCAAGGCATTGTTATATGCCTTGGCAAGTAACTTTCTTGAATAGCCACGTTCTAGCAATCTCTGTCTCAGATCCCTAGCTGATTCTTTGTAATTCTCAATAGTACTGCAGTTTCGTCTTAGACGAATATATTCCCCCATTGGTAGCCCTCTAATAGTATTAGGGTGGTGGTAGCTACTTGCATGTAGGATATTGTTGGTAGATGTGGGTTTCCTATATGCATTAGTTGCAATGGAGTTATCAACCTTCTCAATATAGAGGTCTAAAAATTCAACCTTAGACTTTTCTACAGTAGATGTAAGGTATAATCCAAAGGGATTATTATTGAGAATATTAATGAATTCGGTCAAAAGGTGTTCAGGGACATCCCATACAAAGAATATATCATCTATGTACCTGGACCAGTGGGATACATGTTGGGTGAGATGTTTAAGATCCTCATGGAAAACCACGGTTTCCTCCCACCAGCCCAGGTATATATTCGCGTATGTAGGGGCACACAACGTGCCCATGGCCGTGCCACATACTTGTAAAAAGAACTTGTCATCAAATACAAAAAAGTTATGTGTCAAAACAAATTCCAACAAATTGAGCAAAAACTCTTTCACCTCTTGACTTATATTGGTATTTTTGGATAAGTAATAAGAAATCGCTCTACATCCCCACTGGGTCCTAATGCTAGTGTAGAGCGATTCTACATCACAAGTAACCAATAGTAAAGAATTCATATCAAGCTTCAAATCATTCACTTTATTTAATAGGTGCATGGTATCCCTGGTATAAGATGGAAGAGATTCCACAATATACCTCAGCCTTGCGTCTATATATTTACTTGCCTTCTCAGTCAAAGATCCAATCCCAGAGACTATGGGTCTCCCGGGTGGTTTTAACATGTTTTTATGGACCTTGGGCAATAAATAAAGTGTGGCTATTTTGGGTAATTTTACTTCAAGAAAGTTATATTCTTTTTGGTCAATTGTGCCATTAGTGAAGGCTGATTTAATTAGTTTGTTGTAACTGTTTAAAAACATATCCATAGGGTTACACAATAGTGGTTTGTAATTTAATGGATTGTTTAATTGGCGAAATGCCTCTTCACAATACATAATGTCAGGCCAGATAACTATGTTACCTCCCTTATCACTACATTTGATCTGAATATTCTTCATTTCAGATCATTGTTTCAATGCTAAATTCTCTTCCTTACTCAGATTGTAGTTAGGTGTTCCAATTTGACCTTGGATATCGAGGACATCCTGGCACACTAAGTTTAGGAAAGTTAATGCATTGAACGATGTGTTGTTAGGGGGAACAAATTTCGATTTTGCTTTTAAAATCTGGCGCCAACTATTGTTATCTTCAGTTTCAACATTGCTAATAGATTCCTCTAATAGAGAAATTAGATCACTAATGGCTGCCTGATCAGAGGCATTTAGCTGGTCATGATCAGGATTGCTGAAATATTTTTTTAAAAGAATTTTACGAATGAATAAATGTATATCTTTAATCGCCTCAAACTTATTAAATTGTGGTGTGGGTATGAATGATAGGCCTTTTTTTCAGGACAGATATTTGATCAGGTGTCAGAATTATATTTGAGAGATTAATAATATTTAGCTCAGTGGTATTTACTTCTTGTGATGTAGGGATTTCTGTGTGAATTTCACTTGTCTCCTGGTTCTGGTTTTTTTTTTGCGCCCCCTTCTAGTTCTCCGCCTAAAGGGACATTTGCGTTATTAGTTTTATGAGGCTGAATTCTATTTTTATTTTTAAGTATAGACCTTGGTATAGATTCCCCATCAGATACATCTGCGTCAGTACTCTCTCTTTCTCTGTCAGATGTGTCTATATCAGAATTAGCACTCATATTTTTCCCCCATGCATATATGGTATCAGAGGAATAATCTTTAAGGTCCCTGTCGATTTTACGTTCTTTTTTCTCAGATATAAAACGTGTAAACTTCTCGACTTCTCCCTTAATCTTTTTATAAGATTTCTGAAATTCCTCATTAACCTCATATTGCTTAAGTTTATCACAGATTACAGAGATACCTGCATTAATCTCTGTAAACTTGTCTAGTTCATACTCAGTTAAATATCCCATAAGTTTTAATGAGCACTCAGTTAGTGCACTTTCCCACTTTAATTTAAATTCAGGTTTGAAGTCTTTGAATGAAGGAAACAATTTTAAACGCAAACCTCTGGGAATGACATTGTTTTCTTTATAGAAATTGTACATGCCAATATTCCATTGCTTTTTAATTTGTTTCCTTCTTATCTTTTTTAATTGTTTCAGAGATTCAAACCATTCCAAAGTATTATTAATTTCCACAGTATTTTTGTTTTTTAATTCTGCGGTTAGACTAGTTATATCATTAGTCCACTGGAGCATTTCTGCTCCTAAATCAAAAACGGCCATTATATAGAAAGAACAGGTTATATAAAGTGTGTGCTCTAGTTAAGAGAAAAATGCGAGTGCTATTCTCACATTAAATGTAGCAGTATTAGAACAAAAAAAAGGAAAACTGGCACTACACTGTGAGCTTGGTGAGACTGGAATATAAAATAAATTCCGGTGCTACCCCTTATATAATAACTTAAGGAATTACAAGGAATAAGCAGCTAAGGGGTTACTATAGCACTCACTCTCACTCAAAAAAGTTAATAATAAAATCATACATACTTTATTAATTATGTTTTTTTAAAAACTGGGATAATTATCCCTAGGAACCTTTAAATTACCCACAACCGTTACTTAAACTAAAGTTTAAAAATGATTTTTGGCCGCCAAACACTCCTCTGTTTCCTGGCCGAGAACTGGAAACATCGGCGTCAGGTGGCTGGAGTGAATGGTCGACCTGTTATCAAAAGTGCGGAACAAACGCGTTTCGGCTCTAATTTCGCCTTTCTCAATGTTACACTTTCTTTGAAAAAATGAATAAGCAGAGGCTTCGGGGTGCAGGACTTAAATATCCATAGACCAAATGCTCTCTACCAATCCAGTACACTTCCGGGGACCTCCGCCCCCATGACGGCCAATCAGCTTGTAGTTCGGCTCACGCCTATCGATAGTAGTGTTGTGATTGGAGGAATATCGAGTGATATCGAGCATAGCTATGATTTGCCTGCACTTTGAATTAGAGATGGAATGATATATTTTGAGCATTAACATGAAAAGTATACAAACATTCAAACTGATGTGGTGACATATATCTATGCTTAAATAATGTACTCGCTAGACTAGGTAATCCCCTGTAAGGTAATATTTGACATATTAACATGATGGATGGGTTACTTACTTATTATAAGCAAAAAATCTTGCTTTTTATTATAACATGGTACCGTACCCGGAAAAATAATGTGCAATAAGGATTAATACTTATAATCTATTATACGGTCATCCTGCGATGATAACTTTGCTAAATGAGTGATTCATACCCTTATGAAATCAGTAGATATGCTATACAGATAACGGTTGAAACCATTCATAGGGTACTATGCCCAAATTGCTAGATAGTTATGAACGGTGTATAGATATTGACATGACCATCTATTGATAGATATAATATTTATTTAGCCAGTTGTATCTGAATAAATTGTGGTTTACACTCAACTTGTAGACACACTCTTATTCAAATGGTATATATCAAGTATATAAACTATACTCCTTCATTCATATTTATGTATATTTCACTTATATATCAAGGGACAGTATAGATAATGCACCAGGGTACCTAAAAGTTAACATCCACCTTCTTAAAATATGTTTACCAATATATAACCAACAGGTAATAATGTACTGAATAGAAAAGAAAAGAATTATGTGCAAATATCATATGGATTAATTGTTAATAAACATCCACATGTTGTAATAATGATACGATTAAGTTTTTAAAACCAAAAAATAATAATAAGGTACTTATAAAATACTCACGACCAGATTCTCACTGGTTTACTGGTATATAGTTATATCCTCACTATATTTATGCACATACTAATGATTCTAAATCTAAAAGAGTCCATATTATAAAATTACAGAACAGTAATTTCCACCACTTTTAGCCCTTAGATAGAACATCAGGGAATAATTATCAAGCCACATACCTTAGGGCAGTGATTAGCCTCCCTAATGCCAGGTTACAGGTACAAGGTGGGCAATATATGTTTAATCAGTTCATAGATCATGTTTAAATGCTCACAAATATTTAGATATACACTCAATAATTGTTAAATTCATTCATACCATTGGGTATAACCGAATTCAGATTGAAAATCCATTTGGTTTCCATCTTTAACAATCTTTGTTCGGTGTCCCCACCTCTTATCCCAGGTTTTAGTTTTTCCAGTCCCCAACATTTCATTACATTGGTGTTCCCCTTATGAGACATTAGAAAATGTTTGGCTACACTAGTGATTTGTTTCTTCTTTTCTACATCTCTCTGGGCTGTCCTAATATTGCTAAGGTGTTCAGTCATACGTGTGCCCAGGCATCGTGTGGTCATGCCAACGTAGAATAAATCACAGCTACAGGATATGCAATAAATCACATTAGCTACTTTATATAACCTGTTCTTTCTATATAATGGCCTTTTTTGATTTAGGAGCAGAAATGCTCCAGTGGACTAATGATATAACTAGTCTAACAGCAGAATTAAAAAACAAAAATACTGTGGAAATTAATAATGCTTTGGAATGGTTTGAATCTCTGAAACAATTAAAAAAGATAAGAAGGAAACAAATTAAAAAGCAATGGAATATTGGCATGTACAATTTCTATAAAGAAAACAATGTCATTCCCAGAGGTTTGCGTTTAAAATTGTTTCCTTCATTCAAAGACTTCATACCTGAATTTAAATTAAAGTGGGAAAGTGCACTAACTGAGTGCTCATTAAAACTTATGGGATATTTAACTGAGTATGAACTAGACAAGCTTACAGAGATTAATGCAGGTATCTCTGTAATCTGTGATGAACATAAGCAATATGAGGTTAATGAGGAATTTCAGAAATCTTATAAAAAGATTAAGGGAGAAGTCGAGAAGTTTACACGTTTTATATCTGAGAAAAAAGAACGTAAAATCGACAGGGACCTTAAAGATTATTCCTCTGATACCATATATGCATGGGGGAAAAATATGAGTGCTAATTCTGATATAGACACATCTGACAGAGAAGGAGAGAGTACTGACGCAGATGTATCTGATGGGGAATCTATACCAAGGTCTATACTTAAAAATAAAAATAGAATTCAGCCTCATAAAACTAATAACGCAAATGTCCCTTTAGGCGGAGAACTAGAAGGGGGCGCAAAAGCAAAACCCAGAACCAGGAGACAAGTGAAATTCACACAGAAATCCCTACATCACAAGAAGTAAATACCACTGAGCTAAATATTATTAATCTCTCAAATATAATTCTGACACCTGATCAAATATCTGTCCTGAAAAAAGGCCTATCATTCATACCCACACCACAATTTAATAAGTTTTAGGCGATTAAAGATATACATTTATTCATTCGTAAAATTCTTTTAAAAAAATATTTCAGCAATCCTGATCATGACCAGCTAAATGCCTCTGATCAGGCAGCCATTAGTGATCTAATTTCTCTATTAGAGGAATCTATTAGCAATGTTGAAACTGAAGATAACAATAGTTGGCGCCAGATTTTAAAAGCAAAATCGAAATTTGTTCCCCCTAACAACACATCGTTCAATGCATTAACTTTCCTAAACTTAGTGTGCCAGGATGTCCTCAATATCCAAGGTCAAATTGGAACACCTAACTACAATCTGAGTAAGGAAGAGAATTTAGCATTGAAACAATTATCTGAAATGAAGAATATTCAGATCAAATGTAGTGATAAGGGAGGTAACATAGTTATCTGGCCTGACATTATGTATCGTGAAGAGGCATTTCGCCAATTAAACAATCCATTAAATTACAAACCACTATTGTGTAACCCTATGGATATGTTTTTAAACAGTTACAACAAACTAATTAAATCAGCCTTCACTAATGGCACAATTGACCAAAAAGAATATAACTTTCTTGAAGTAAAATTACCCAAAATAGCCACACTTTATTTATTGCCCAAGGTCCATAAAAACATGTTAAAACCACCCGGGAGACCCATAGTCTCTGGGATTGGATCTTTGACTGAGAAGGCAAGTAAATATATAGACGCAAGGCTGAGGTATATTGTGGAATCTCTTCCATCTTATACCAGGGATACCATGCACCTATTAAATAAAGTGAATGATTTGAAGCTTGATATGAATTCTTCACTATTGGTTACTTGTGATGTAGAATTGCTCTACACTAGCATTAGGACCCAGTGGGGATGTAGAGCGATTTCTTATTACTTATCCAAAAATACCAATATAAGTCAAGAGGTGAAAGAGTTTTTGCTCAATTTGTTGGAATTTGTTTTGACACATAACTTTTTTGTATTTGATGACAAGTTCTTTTTACAAGTATGTGGCACGGCCATGGGCACGTCGTGTGCCCCTACATACGCGAATATATACCTGGGCTGGTGGGAGGAAACCGTGGTTTTCCATGAGGATCTTAAACATCTCACCCAACATGTATCCCACTGGTCCAGGTATATAGATGATATATTCTTTGTATGGGATGGCCCTGAACACCTTTTGACCGAATTCATTAATATTCTCAATAATAATCCCTTTGGATTATACCTTACATCTACTGTAGAAAAGTCTAAGGTTGAATTTTTAGACCTCTATATTGAGAAGGTTGATAACTCCATTGCAACTAATGCATATAGGAAACCCACATCTACCAACAATATCCTACATGGAAGTAGCTACCACCACGCTAATACTATTAGAGGGCTACCAATGGGGGAATATATTTGTCTAAGACGAAACTGCAGTACTATTGAGAATTACAAAGAATCAGCTAGGGATCTGAGACAGAGATTGCTAGAACGTGGCTATTCAAGAAAGTTACTTGCCAAGGCATATAACAATGCCTTGCTAAAAGATAGAAAGGAGTTACTCACTCCAAGATCAAGAGAAAGTAATACCCCACTCAGGTTTATTACGACATATTCACCTCAGAGTGATAAGATTACCAACATTCTTAAAACAAATTGGCATGTCCTGACCCAAGATACGTTATTGAGACCATTGTTAACAGATAGACCACTGGTGACTTATAGGAGAGCTAGAAACCTTAATGACAAGTTAGTAACTAGTCACTATGATTGGAATGCTAAAAGGGATCCTATACACAAAGGTTCTGTCGCATGTGGACACTGTAAAGTGTGCCAACACATGGTCAAAAAAGAATATACAATGGATAGGTTTGGCAAAAAATGGGCAATAAAAGAACATATCAATTGTCAAAGCACTAATGTGATTTATTGCATATCCTGTAGCTGTGATTTATTCTACGTTGGCATGACCACACGATGCCTGGGCACACGTATGACTGAACACCTTAGCAATATTAGGACAGCCCAGAGAGATGTAGAAAAGAAGAAACAAATCACTAGTGTAGTCAAACATTTTCTAATGTCTCATAAGGGGAACACCAATGTAATGAAATGTTGGGGACTGGAAAAACTAAAACCTGGGATAAGAGGTGGGGACACCGAACAAAGATTGTTAAAGATGGAAACCAAATGGATTTTCAATCTGAATTCGGTTATACCCAATGGTATGAATGAATTTAACAATTATTGGGTGTATATCTAAATATTTGTGAGCATTTAAACATGATCTATGAACTGATTAAACATATATTGCCCACCTTGTACCTGTAACCTGGCATTAGGGAGGCTAATCACTGCCCTAAGGTATGTGGCTTGATAATTATTCCCTGATGTTCTATCTAAGGGCTAAAAGTGGTGGAAATTACTGTTCTGTAATTTTATAATATGGACTCTTTTAGATTTAGAATCATTAGTATGTGCATAAATATAGTGAGGATATAACTATATACCAGTAAACCAGTGAGAATCTGGTCGTGAGTATTTTATAAGTACCTTATTATTATTTTTTGGTTTTAAAAACTTAATCGTATCATTATTACAACATGTGGATGTTTATTAACAATTAATCCATATGATATTTGCACATAATTCTTTTCTTTTCTTTTCTATTCAGTACATTATTACCTGTTGGTTATATATTGGTAAACATATTTTAAGAAGGTGGATGTTAACTTTTAGGTACCCTGGTGCATTATCTATACTGTCCCTTGATATATAAGTGAAATATACATAAATATGAATGAAGGAGTATAGTTTATATACTTGATATATACCATTTGAATAAGAGTGTGTCTACAAGTTCAGTGTAAACCACAATTTATGCGGATACAACTGGCTAAATAAATATTATATCTATCAATAGATGGTCATGTCAATATCTATACACCGTTCATAACTATCTAGCAATTTGGGCATAGTACCCTATGAATGGTTTCAAGCGTTATCTGTATAGCATATCTACTGATTTCATAAGGGTATGAATCACTCATTTAGCAAAGTTATCATCGCAGGATGACCGTATAATAGATTATAAGTATTAATCCTTATTGCACATTATTTTTCCGGGTACGGTACCATGTTATAATAAAAAGCAAGATTTTTTGCTTATAATAAGTAAGTAACCCATCCATCATGTTAATATGTCAAATATTACCTTACAGGGGATTACCTAGTCTAGCGAGTACAGTATTTAAGCATAGATATATGTCACCGCATCAGTTTGAATGTTTGTATACTTTTCATGTTAATGCTCAAAATATATCATTCCATCTCTAATTCAAAGTGCAGGAAAATCATAGCTATGCTCGATATCACTCGATATTCCTCCAATCACAACACTACTATCGATAGGCGTGAGCCGAACTACAAGCTGATTGGCCGTCATGGGGGCAGAGGTCCCCGGAAGTGTACCGGATTGGTAGAGAGCATTTGGTCTATGGATATTTAAGTCCTGCACCCCGAAGCCTCTGCTTATTCATTTTTTCAAAGAAAGTGTAACATTGAGAAAGGCGAAATTAGAGCCGAAACGCGTTTGTTCCGCACTTTTGATAACAGGTCGACCATTCACTCCAGCCACCTGACGCCGATGTTTCCAGTTCTCGGCCAGGAAACAGAGGAGTGTTTGGCGGCCAAAAATCATTTTTAAATTTTAGTTTAAGTAACGGTTGTGGGTAATTTAAAGGTTCCTAGGGATAATTATCCCAGTTTTTAAAAAAACATAATTAATAAAGTATGTATGATTTTATTATTAACTTTTTTGAGTGAGAGTGAGTGCTATAGTAACCCCTTAGCTGCCTATTCCTTGTAATTCCTTAAGAGTCTGGTGACATCACCATACCTAGCACAGGAAACCCAGAAATACAGAGAGCTTTACCCCTTTGCAATTTTGGAATTTTTGCTCAGTATTAGTTTCACCATATTTATCCTCTCTCTTGATAAGTGCACCAATACATGTTACTGTATATACTGTGAGGCGCATGCTATTGTCAAAGACCACACTGTAAGAGCCAAGGACACAGCCGCCGTAAATGGTTCAGCACATTTCTTTCCTATGGCATGGAGAGTCCACAAAACATTCTAATTACTAGTGGGATATTCACTCCTGGCCAGCAGGAGGAGGCAAAGAGCACCCCAGCAGAGCTGTTAAGTATCATTCCCCTTACCCATAACCCCCAGTCATTCTCTTTGCCTTGATCATGGGAGGATGGAGAAGATGGTGTCTGAAGATTATTATTTTTTTAAACCTTTTATGGGTACTTTTCCCTGTAAGCAAAGATTGGGGTCTAGCTGTGTCCATGTCAATCTCTTTAGTAAGAGTAATTGGCTATTAGCAGTTAGAAGATGGTGAGGTGGTCTTTGCTTAAACTTCTAACATTATTGCTACCCCTATTATAGAAAGCCAGGGTTGGTTACTCTGTTCTTTCTTTTCTATAGGTCCCTGGTAGAAATGGAGAAGCTGCCACATCTCAGAAAACAGTTCCTGCCTGACAGAGCAGGATCCACAAGTAAGTTCTTTCTCTTCTTGGTTTGAAGGTACCGGCACTATAGGGGTTAAATCCTTGTAGAAAGCATTTGAATCTGTTTTAGCAGCACTGCTTATATGTGAAAATAGGCATCATATTTTATTGGGGCTCAGAGATGGAGAGTGTATGAAGTGTTTAACAGGTGTTTGTTCTACTTTTAACTTGTTGCAATCACTTTTCAGCTCGGTTTATTTGCCCCAATTATTTTTTGCTGTGCTGCTGTCAGTTTTCGCACCGTTTTTGTTTGCCGCAATTTAAAAAAAATAAATATTTTTAATTGCGGTCACATGACCACTCCTCGGCACTTCCGGTTTTCAGCTTCTCTGTTCAGATCGGAGTTTGCCGTGACGAGAGTGAAGGTTGCGGTTTGGTCTGTCTACAGTGGCAAGTGGATTTGGGCTGTTCTGGTAACAAGGAGGTGTATTTTGCTACTGGGTGACTCCGGTTTTCTGTGCTAGTGGGAATGGGATAGCAACTTCTGGAGGAGTAAGACCTCAGCAGAACTGAGGGATTTAGGTGCTTATTTATGTTTTATTGCTTCATATAAATAAACCTATTTTGTTTTTGTTTTTTTTGGCATCTAAAAGTTTTGTTAATTGCTAGGAACTGATACCCAATTATGGACACCAATGCTGAAGTTGATTCTTTTGAAAAATGCTTATTGTGTTTGGAGGCTAAGATAATTCCTCCTGTACAGTTTTGCTCTTCATGTCTAAATAAAACTTTAATGTTTAAAGATAAGATGTCTCTCCCTGAGCCTCCTGTCTCACAGGATAGTGTTATCCTAGCTACTTCTCAGCTTTCCCCTCAAGCTTCCCAAGCTTCACATGCAGTGCCCTGTGGTTCCTCTCAACCTCCTGGGGGTGTTTTTTTACCTGGGGATTTCACTGCGCAGATTACTTCTGCTGTTTCTGCAGCTTTATCAGCTTTTCCAAAGGTTTCTGGTAAGCGTAAGAGGAAATCTAAACATATTGATGTTAGTAAGGCTGACTCCACTAAGACTGCGTTAGTCAGTTTGTCTCAGTTATCTGATGAGGATGATTCTTCAGTGGCTTCTGAGGGGGAATTGTCAGATTCTTATACTGTAGTGTCCAATTCTGCAGATTCAGAAGAGATTAATTTCATATATAAGTTAGAACACCTTCAAGTTCTTTTGAAGGAGGTACTTGCTACTTTGGAAGAATCCAACGCATCTGTTGCAGAGAATCCAAAGAGGTCTAGTAAGCTTAATAGGGTATATGATGTACCCTCATCTGTAGAAGTATTTCCAGTTCCAGACCGTATGGCAGATATTATAACTCAGGAATGGGATAAACCAGGGATTCCTTTTTCCCCGTCCCCTGTTTTTAAAAAGATGTTTCCTGTTGCTAATGCTATTCATGTCATGCCGCCGCTCGCTATGGCTGTTGCCATAGACGTGGCGGTGCTGACTCATTGCTATGGCCGTTGCCATAGACCCGGCGGTGGTTGTGAGCGTGCGGCGATGATGTCATCGCCACACGCTGCCTCTCTCTCCTGTTGTCGCTTTCCCATACATCTGGGAGGTCTCCTTGGTGCGAACAGGCGCCTATGTAAGTACCGCCTTCACTTCATCTCACTGCCCAAGTATAGGTGTTACTGTGTGTGCTCCTGGGTGCTGTATTACTTATATTGCTGGATTGTCATATCGTTACTGAACTCTGCTTGTCTGACCACTCTGCTTGCTTAACCCTTGTACTGCTGGATTGCCATATCGTTATTGAACTCTGCCTGTCTGACCACTCTGCTTGCTTAACCCTTGTACTGCTGGATTGCCATATCGTTACTGAACTCTGCCTGTCTGACCATTCTATTGGTTTACCCCTGACCTATTATACTGTCTGACCGCTCTGCTTGCTTAAAGTGAATGTCAATTTCATGTGAAAGTGCCCGTTTTTAAAAAAAAAAACTATTAAAAACAGGGGCACTTTCATTCATGAACATTGACATTGCACCGGATTTTAAAAATATTTACCTTTTTCTTCTGAAACACTGGATCGCCATTCTGAAACGATGCCCCCGTCTGCTTCTTCCTGGTTAACTTACTCAGCAATAACGAAACCAGCTTCCTCCAATCACGGCGTTGTCTTAGGCAAAGATTCCCCCGGGGGGAAGCCATGATTGGAGGATGCCAGAATCGTCATTGCTGACGTATGAAGAGGCTTGCGACGGGTGCTGAAGCGGCTTTAAGAAGAAAAGGTAAGTATTTTAACAAAACTGGTAAAATGTAAACTTTCATGAATGTCTTCAATAGTATTTTTAAAAACCGGGCACTCATTCTTGAAAGTTTACCTTCACTTTAACCCTTGTACTTCTGGATTGCAATATCATTACTGAACTCTGCCTGTCTGACCACTCTGCTTGCTTAATCCTTGTATTGCTGGATTGCCTTATCATTGCTGAACTCTGCCTGTCTGACTATTCTATTGGTTTACCCCTGAACTATTATACTGCTGGATTTCCCTTGTTGCTGACACCTGCCTGTTCCTGACCATTCTATTGGTTTACCCCTGAACTGTTATACTGCTGGATTTCCTTTGTCAACTCCTGCCTGTTCCTGACCATTCTTTTGGTTTACCCCTGAATTTTTATTTTGCTGGATTGCCTTCCTGTTGACGGATTCTGCCGGTCTTGACCATTCTCTGTCTTCATCTTATTGCCCTGAAGGACTATCCTATCTAACGTGAGTACTGCTTACCTCATTTCATAAACTCACTCTGTTCTGGGATTTTTCCTATCCTTCCACTTGAAGCCGGGATAAGAAGACTACTGACCAAGTTTGGTCTGATAGAGAAATATCCCACAAGCATTACATATCGTGATTTGTGGTGCACGTTGCCCAAGATAGAGGGAGCTATCTCTACTCTGGCTAAGGGAACTACTATTGCTATTGAAGATAGTTGTTCTTTCAGGGATCCCAATGGATAAGAAGCTTGAGGCTTTTTTGAAGAAGATGTACAATCATCAGGGATTACAGTGGCAACCTGTTGCTAGTATTGCTACAGTTGCGCGGGCAGCATCTTATTGGTGCGATGACTTATCTAATCTTATCCTAGAAGAGACTACTATAGAGGAGATCCAAGACAGAATCAAAGCTCTCAAACTAGCCAATACCTTTATTTGTGATGCCAACATGCAAGTTCTTAGGTTGGGTGCTAAGATTTCTGGTTTTACTGTTTTAGCTTGCAGAGCTCTGTGGTTAAAATCTTGGTCTGCAGATGTTACATCCAAGTCCAAGCTTTTATCTTTGCCTTATATGGGTAAAACCTTGTTTGGACCAGGTCTGGCAGAAATAATTTCTGACATTACAGGTGGAAAGGGTTCTTTCCTACCTCAGGATAAAAAGAATAGACCTAAGTGTCACCAGAATTCTAATTTTCGTTCCTTTCGTAACTTTAAGGGACAGAAGCCTTCCTCTTCCAAGTCAGATCAGTCCAAATCTTCTTGGAGGTCAGCCTTGGAATAGGGGGAAGCAAGCCAAGAAGCCTTCTGTTGATTCTAAATGTTATATCTAAATTGATCCTGTAGTGGATCAAGTGGGGGGCAGGCTTTTTTTTTTCGGCAGGCTTGGATACACAATGTTCCAGATCCTTGGGCCATAGATATAGTATCCCACGGATCCCAAGAATAGGATTCAAATCTTGTCCTCCCAGGGGCAGATTCCACCTGTCAAGGTTATCTGCGAACCAGATAAAGAGAGAGGCCTTCTTAAACTGCATAAACCTATCATCCCTGGGAGTGATTGTTCCAGTTCCTCTAGAGGAACAGGGTCTAGGATTCTATTCAAATCTATTTGTAGTTCCCAAAAAGGTGGGCACTTTTCGTCACATTCTGGACCTAAAGTGTCTCAACCAATTCCTCAGGGTTCCATCCTTCAAGATGGAGACCATCCGTTCTATTCTTCCTTTGGTCCAAGAGGGTCAGTTCATGACGACCATATATCTGAAGGACGCATATCTTCATGTTCCTGTTCACAGGGATCATTACCAGTATCTTAGGTTTGCCTTCCAGGACAAACATTTCCAGTTTGTTGCCCTTCCCTTTGGCCTTGCTACAGCTCCCATAATTCTGGGGTCTCTTCTGGCAGTGGTGAGGTACCAGGGTATTGCTGTTGCACCTTATCTAGACAACATTCTAGTTCAAGTGCCATCTTTTCATCTAGCAAAATCTCATACCAAGATGTTGCTGTCTATTCTACGTTCCCACGGTTGGAAAGTGAATCTGGGAAAGAGTTCCCTTGTTCCAGATACAAGGGTGTTTTTCTTGGCAACAATCATAGATTCCCTGTCCATGAAGATTTTTCTGACGGAAGTCAGAAAATTCAAACTTCATGTTTCTTGCCTCTCTCTCCAGTCTGCTGTTTGTCCATCTGTGGCTCAATGCACTGATGGACATTGTTCCTTTTGCTCGGTTCCATCTGAGACCTCTGCAACTATGCATGCTCAGTCAATGGGACCACTCAGATCTCTTGCAGAAGATACATTTGGATTCCCCAACAAGAGTCTCTCTCTCTCGTGGTGAATTTCACAGGACCATCTGTCTCGGGGCACATGCTTCTTGAGGCCTTCCTGGGTGATTGTGACCATGGGCGCCTGCCTGTTAGGCTCAGGAGCAGTTTGGGGTTTCTTAAAAGCACAGGGCCTGTGGACTCCAGAAGAGTCGTTTCTTCCAATAAACATCTTGGAGTTGAGAGTAATTTTCCATGCTTTAATAGCTTGGCCTCAACTAGCTTTGGTCCGATTTTCAGATTTCAGTCAGAAAACATCACCTCGGTGGCCTACATCAACCACCATTGAGGAACTCGGAGTTCCTTGGCAATGAAGGAGGTGACTCGCATTCTCCAGTGGGCAGAGTCTCACAATTGCCATCTCTCTGCCATCCACATACCAGTGGTGGACAACTGGGAGGCGGATTTTCTGAGCAGGCAGACTTTTCATCCCGGAGAGTGGGCTCTCCACCCAGAGGTTTTCACAATGATAACTCTCAGGTGGGAGGTTCCGGAGTTGGATCTGATGGGGTCTCGTCCAAACGCCAAGCTTCCAAAGAACGTTTCAAGGTCAAGAGATCCTCAAGCTGTTCTGGTAGATGCTCTAGCGGTTCCTTTGAGCTTCAATCTAGCATACCTGTTTCCTCCATTTGCGTTGCTTCCACGAGTAATTCCTCGCATCAAACAGGAGAGAGCTCCTGCATGGCCTTGCAGGATCTGGTTCGCGAATCTGGTGACAATGTCATCTCTTCCGCCATGGAGGTTACCTTTCAGGAAGGACCTTCTACTTCAGGGTCCCTTTCTTCATCCAAATCTGGTTTCTCTGAAGCTGACTGCTTGGAGATTGAACATCTAAGTTTGGCTAGATGTGGCTTCTCTGGGAAAGTCATAGATACTATGCTTCAGGCTCGTAAACCGGTTACTCGCAGGATTTACCATAGGGTATGGTGTAAATACCTTCATTGGGGTGATTCAAAGGGTTTTTCTTGGAACAAAGTAAGGGTTCCTCGAATTTGGCATTGGAGAAGGGTTTGTCAGTCAGTACTCTGAAGGGTCAGATTTCTGCACTGTCTATTCTTCTGCTTAAACGTCTGACGATTCTGACGGATGTTCAGTCTTTTGTTCAGGCCTTGGTCAGAATCAGGCCTGTGTTTAAATCTGTTGCTCCCCCTTGGAGCCTTAACCTTGTTCTTAAAGTTTTGCAGCAGGCTCCGTTTGAGCCGATGCATTCTGTTAATATTAAATTACTATCTTGGAAGGTTTTGTTTCTTCTTGCTATTTTTTCTGCTTGCAGAGTTTCCAAACTTTCGGCTCTGCAGTGTGATTCCCCTTACCTTATTTTTCATGCTGATAAGGCGGTGCTTCGTACTAAGCTGGGGTTTCTCCCTAAGGTAGTGTTGGATCGCAATATTTATCAGGAAATTGTTGTTTCCTCTTTTTGTCCTAATCCTTCTTCCCAGAAGGAATGTCTTTTGCACTACTTGGATGTCGTTCGTGCTCTTAAATTTTATCTTCAAGCAACTAAAGATTTTCGTCAGACTTCTGCCCTGTTTTTTATTTTCTCTAGTAAGCGTAGGGGTAGAAGGCCACTTCTACCACTCTTTCTCTCTGGTTGAGAAGTGTTATCCGTTTAGCTTATGAGACAGCTGGACAGCAGCTTTCTGAGAGAATTACGGCTCTTTCCACTAGAGCTGTTTCTTCTTCATGGGCTTTCAAAAATGAAGCTTCTGTGGAGCAAATCTGTAAGGCGGCCATTTGGTCCTCCATACATACTTTCTTTCCTAAGATATGGAGAGTCCACAACGTCATCAATTACTAGAGGGAATATCACTCCTGGCCAGCAGGAGGAGGCACCATAGCAATGCTGTTAAGTGTCACTCCCCTACCCATAATCCCCAGTCATTCTCTTTGCCTCTGTCAATGGAAGAGGTGAAGTTTGGTCTGTAAAGAAAAATTTGATTTATTTTCGATACAAGCAAGTTTTTGGGTATAGCCATAGTCCACGTCAATACCTTCAGTAGGGTAGTGGTGGCTTTAAAGCAGTTAAAAAGTTGTGAGGCAGTCCTTGCTTGGTTTTCTAACATGTTTGCTGCCCATGGTATAGAAAGCCAGTGATGGCTACTCTGTTCTTGCTTTTTCTACAGGTCTCTGTAAGGAGTATTTGTCCTTTCACACCTTGTAAGCTGTCTTCCTGCTGGACAGCTAGATATGTAGGTAAGTGCTTTTGTCTTCTGGGTATGGGAGACAGAAAATTCAAACTTCATGTTTCTTGCCTCTCTCTCCAGTCTGCTGTTTGTCCATCTGTGGCTCAATGCACTGATGGACATTGTTCCTTTTGCTCGGTTCCATCTGAGACCTCTGCAACTATGCATGCTCAGTCAATGGGACCACTCAGATCTCTTGCAGAAGATACATTTGGATTCCCCAACAAGAGTCTCTCTCTCTCGTGGTGAATTTCACAGGACCATCTGTCTCGGGGCACATGCTTCTTGAGGCCTTCCTGGGTGATTGTGACCATGGGCGCCTGCCTGTTAGGCTCAGGAGCAGTTTGGGGTTTCTTAAAAGCACAGGGCCTGTGGACTCCAGAAGAGTCGTTTCTTCCAATAAACATCTTGGAGTTGAGAGTAATTTTCCATGCTTTAATAGCTTGGCCTCAACTAGCTTTGGTCCGATTTTCAGATTTCAGTCAGAAAACATCACCTCGGTGGCCTACATCAACCACCATTGAGGAACTCGGAGTTCCTTGGCAATGAAGGAGGTGACTCGCATTCTCCAGTGGGCAGAGTCTCACAATTGCCATCTCTCTGCCATCCACATACCAGTGGTGGACAACTGGGAGGCGGATTTTCTGAGCAGGCAGACTTTGCTTGGTTTTCTAACATGTTTGCTGCCCATGGTATAGAAAGCCAGTGATGGCTACTCTGTTCTTGCTTTTTCTACAGGTCTCTGTAAGGAGTATTTGTCCTTTCACACCTTGTAAGCTGTCTTCCTGCTGGACAGCTAGATATGTAGGTAAGTGCTTTTGTCTTCTGGGTATGGGAGACTTGCACTGAAGGGGTTAAACCAAGAAAAAACTCTCTATTTGGGCTAGAATCCTTAGTAGAGGATTATTTTCAGGCAATGAGCAGGCACATTTTATGTATGTGGGGAATTAGGCCTGGGTTTAATTCTTGTTCTTAAGTTTTGCAGCAGGCTCCGTTTGAGCCAATGCATTCCATAGATATTAAGTTGTTATCTTGGAAGGTTGTGTTTCTTATTGCTATCTCTTCTGCTTGAAGAGTCTCAGAGCTCTCGGTTTTGCAGTGTGATTCGCCTTGCCTTATCCTTCATGTGGATAAGGTGGTCCTATGTACTAAGTTGGGATTTCTCCCTACAGACGTTTCGGACAGAAATATTAATCAGGAAATTGTTTTTCCTTCTCTCTGTCCCAATCCTTCTTCTTATGAGAAACGTCTGTTGCACAACTTGGATGTTGTGCGTGATCTAAAATTCTACCTACAGGCGACTAAGGATGTTCCACAGTTTTCTGCCCTGTTTGTTTGTTTCTCAGGAAAGCGTAAGGGTCAGAAAGCTACTGCTACTTCTCTTTCTCTCTGGTTGAGAAGTATGATTTTTTTTTTTGCTTATGAGACTGCTGGTCAGCAGCCTCCTGAGAGAATTACGGCTCATTCCACGAGGGCTGTCTCCTCTACTTGGGTTTTCAAAAATGAAGCTTCTGTAGATCAGATTTGCAAGGCTGCAACTTGGTTCTCTTTGCACGCTTTTTCCAAATTTGATACTTTTGCCTCGGCTGAGGCTTCTTTTGGGAGAAAGGTTCTTCAAGCAGTGGTATAATGATAGAAAAATGTGTAAATGCGCATAAACAGCAACGGGGTAATTTACAAAAATCTTAACATACTATGTATGAATATAGGTTGAAATTTCCCTATATACTTTTAAAGAGAAGTCTCTAAGATATTGTATTGGTATCTATACAAAAATGCAAAGGTATAATTGCGGTGTAGGATTTTTAATTGTTTTTATCAGATTTTGCAATGTCCTGCATTTCTATGACTGGAGTCAGGCTGGCTAACAAAACTATATATTGTTACCTGGGTGTGATGTGCAAACAAGGTGTATCTGTACCAATCGATATACGTATTTCTAAATCTACTTAAAGTGCATAATTGGCATTGTGAGCTATTGTTAAAAAGAAAAAGAAAAAAATGCACAATAACAAAACACTATATTATGCATTCCATAGATATTAAGTTGTTATCTTGGAAGGTTGTGTTTCTTATTGCTATCTCTTCTGCTTGAAGAGTCTCAGAGCTCTCGGTTTTGCAGTGTGATTCGCCTTGCCTTATCCTTCATGTGGATAAGGTGGTCCTATGTACTAAGTTGGGATTTCTCCCTACAGACGTTTCGGACAGAAATATTAATCAGGAAATTGTTTTTCCTTCTCTCTGTCCCAATCCTTCTTCTTATGAGAAACGTCTGTTGCACAACTTGGATGTTGTGCGTGATCTAAAATTCTACCTACAGGCGACTAAGGATGTTCCACAGTTTTCTGCCCTGTTTGTTTGTTTCTCAGGAAAGCGTAAGGGTCAGAAAGCTACTGCTACTTCTCTTTCTCTCTGGTTGAGAAGTATGATTTTTTTTTTTGCTTATGAGACTGCTGGTCAGCAGCCTCCTGAGAGAATTACGGCTCATTCCACGAGGGCTGTCTCCTCTACTTGGGTTTTCAAAAATGAAGCTTCTGTAGATCAGATTTGCAAGGCTGCAACTTGGTTCTCTTTGCACGCTTTTTCCAAATTTGATACTTTTGCCTCGGCTGAGGCTTCTTTTGGGAGAAAGGTTCTTCAAGCAGTGGTATAATGATAGAAAAATGTGTAAATGCGCATAAACAGCAACGGGGTAATTTACAAAAATCTTAACATACTATGTATGAATATAGGTTGAAATTTCCCTATATACTTTTAAAGAGAAGTCTCTAAGATATTGTATTGGTATCTATACAAAAATGCAAAGGTATAATTGCGGTGTAGGATTTTTAATTGTTTTTATCAGATTTTGCAATGTCCTGCATTTCTATGACTGGAGTCAGGCTGGCTAACAAAACTATATATTGTTACCTGGGTGTGATGTGCAAACAAGGTGTATCTGTACCAATCGATATACGTATTTCTAAATCTACTTAAAGTGCATAATTGGCATTGTGAGCTATTGTTAAAAAGAAAAAGAAAAAAATGCACAATAACAAAACACTATATTAATACAATTTATTGCTCATATACTCTAATGATATATAAATAACACTCTATGGTGACCGGTCACTTAATAAAATAAATAAGGTGGTAATATTAAAATGTGGGAAAAGAAAACTTTAAAACAATACTTTAAAACAATTCCTGTAAATGTTCAAATAAGAGAAGTACTCAAGTTGACATGGAAAGACTTTAGTTCCTGTTTGATAAAATTTATCGTAAAGTTACGGTGAGACTTTTTTCTTTGTATGTGCCCAGTCTTTTCAATATCGTAGTGCTCTTTAGATTTCCTGAATTTAATCAAAAGTTTAATCTCCAGACCGTGTTAGTCTGACCACACTGCCGGGCTGTTACACTCTGGAGTGCTTACCTGTTCCTGGATGGTAACTTACTGCGGTAGCACTAGTGTCTCTGCAGCTTGCGGCTAGTTGGTGATGTCACACGCTACGTCTGGGAAAGGATGAAGTAGATCCGTCCGGTATCTTTATTTCTTGCTTCTTAACTCTGCGCAGAGTGCTCGGCTTGTGGAAATAGTCCCACTTGTATCCTTCGCAATCCTTCGTACCTGTTGGTTTTAAAAACTGGGAATGTCTGTTATTCTTTCTTAGGTATCACCATCAACGCGTTTCGCCACTCTTGGTGGCTTTATCAAGATGGTTTGATCATGATGAATTGCTTCTTTATATATGCAATGATACATTTTCATTGGTTAGTGAAAAAAGCCTCATTTTCAACTTCTCTGTGTTTAAGGTGGAATTTCCAGATAGCTCTTAAGGTGGAATTGTTATTGTCTTACATTTTCCCAATAATATACATCTTCAAAAGATAACACGAATTCTAATGTAACTGAATATTGACTATAAAGTTAAAAAATTAAAATTGGAATTAAAAATAAAAATAAAAATAAAAATAAAAAATACAGTGTATATTATAAAACCTTAGTATATCTAATGTGCAATGTTCTCTATTTAACATATTAAATTATTTATATGTCCTCAACACTTACCTAAAGCTTTCTTAGATTATCATATTTGATGGTAAATACAAGAGCTGGCGATATAAAAAACTATATATTGGTACTATGTTTTATACACCTTTTTTGGGGACTGGTATTATTATATAATTGTTGTGTATGATACTGACAGAATTTAACAGTTTCTATTATTAGTGTATTGCTATCTTTGGTGTAAGATTTGGTTAACATAATTATGGGATCAAAAATTATACAACTAAGTTGTTAAATCGTTATTGGTCCTAAATTTTATATCATAAACTTACTTGTGATTTCGGGTCTAGAAATCAGGAGATTTTAATCTAAGATAAACGGACCTAAATCTAGTTCCGAGTTCAGACCTTTTGGGTATAATGTCTGCATCTCATATATGTATTCAGCTTCTTTTCTTAGTAGCAGGCGTTCATAGTCGCCACCTCGCCATGGTTTTTTAATTTTACAAATCCCCCAATATTTTAGATCTTTTGTGTTGTTTTTATGTTTTTGCCTGAAGTGTTCGTACAATCTAGTGTCCTGATCTCCTTTTTCAATAAGATTTAAGTGTTCTCTAATCCTTGTTCTTAAGGTCCTGGTGGTCTCTCCGATATATTGCTTCCCACAGGGGCACTGGATTAGATATATAATCCCCTTATCACTACACCTAATGGTGTCCCTTATGTGGTACTCTTTATTTGTATTGGTAGATGTGTATTTCTTGCATTTAGTACTGTATTTGCACGCTTTGCAACTATAACAAGGATAGTAGCCTCTTAATTTATTACCCATCAAGTCTTGATCACTTCTTTTAAGTTGTTGTGTCTTCTTAGTGAAGTCATTTGGGGCTAGGATGTTTTTAATGTTTGTCGTTTTCCTAAAAATAATTTCTGGACGATCAGGGATTATATCTCCTATAATTGTATCTGATCTAATAAGATCCCAATATTTATATATTATTTTCCTTAAGAGATTGTGATGACAGCTATAATTAGTCACCAATGGTACTATTGAATTATCCTTTTTATTGGCTTTATTCTTTGATTTCTTTAAAAGAAGATCTTGTCTCTCTATATTTCTAACTTTAGATATATCAATCTCTAATTTCTTTGGTTCATAGCCTTTCTCTAAAAATCTACTCTCCAATATTTTCACCTGTTGATCGTAGTCTGAAATCTTAGAGCAATTACGCCTAATTCTTAAAAACTGTCCCTTGGGGATGTTGTCGATCCAACGTTTAAGGTGACAGCTGTGTGTAGGAATATAATTATTAGCGTCTATTGGCTTAAAATGATTTTTAGTTGCTATTTGTCCATTCTCTACATAGATGTCCAAGTCCAGGAAAGTGATTAATTCCTTACTTATGGTGTATGTAAATTTCAAGTTTATCTCATTTTTATTCATATCCTCTAAAAAAGAAATTAGGGTTTCCTCCGTTCCCCTCCATACAATCAAAATATCATCGATGTATCTTTTGTAGAGCACGAGGTTTGCTCCCAGCTCATGCCCCTGGACATATTGGTATTCCCACTTACCCATAAAAAGGTTAGCATAGCTGGGAGCAAACCTCGTGCCCATTGCAGTGCCCTGTACCTGGATGTAGATATTCTCATTGAAAGCAAATACATTATTTTTTAAAATAAACTCTATGCATTCTAAGATGAAGTTTTTCTGTCTTAACTGTTTCTCATTGTTACTTTTTAAGAACCAGTCTATCGCAGCCAGACCTTTGTCATGTTGAATGCTGGTGTATAGTGAACTAACATCACTTGTAGCTAAAATGTAATTATCTTGCCACTCTATGTCTTTCAAGAGATTAAGAACCTCTGTTGTGTCTTTTAGATAAGAGGGTAGTTTTTGTACATAATCTTGTAAGTGAGTGTCCACATAGAGAGAGAGGTTAGAGGAAATGGAAGATATCCCTGAGATTATAGGGCGTCCTGGGGGGTCTATTAGGGTTTTGTGAATTTTTGGTAAAAAATATAGCATCGCCATTTTCGGATGTTTTTGATAAATGAAATTTAGTTCTTTAATATTAATTAATTCATTATCTTTTGCTTTTATCAATAATTCTTGTAAATTTTTGTTAATTTTGGTCATTGGATTTAGTTTTAACTTTTTGTATGTGTCTGTGTCATTTAATAAGCGGTTCGCTTCAATGATATATTTTGATGTGTCCATAATAACAACCCCCCGCCCTTATCCGCCGGTTTAATGGTGATGGTTTTATCTTTTTGTAGATGTGTTAAGGTCTCTCTTTCTTTTTTTGTCATATTAAATTTAGTCTTACTTTTATCATCTAATTTTAATTTCGCTAAGTCACCTAAGACTGACCTTTCGAACACTTCTAAGTTACTTCCTTTACTTTGATAGGGGTAAAAGGAAGATCTAGGTTTAAGTTGTGTGTGAATGATGTCTTTAATGGAGTTGGCGCCTTGTAATAGTGGTCTTTCTATTGGATTTTTTATGAAGTGTCTTTTAATTGTTAAATTCCTCACAAACTTTTTTATGTGAATATGAGTTTCAAATTTATTTAATTTAGATGTGGGTGCAAAAGTTAAGCCCAATTTTAATACTTTCTGTTCCTGTTCGCTAAGTTTCTTTTTGCTCAGATTAAAAATACCAATGTGTTCTATTTCAGTCAATATTCAGTTACATTAGAATTCGTGTTATCTTTTGAAGATGTATATTATTGGGAAAATGTAAGACAATAACAATTCCACCTTAAGAGCTATCTGGAAATTCCACCTTAAACACAGAGAAGTTGAAAATGAAGCTTTTTTCACTAACCAATGAAAATGTATCATTGCATATATAAAGAAGCAATTCATCATGATCAAACCATCTTGATAAAGCCACCAAGAGTGGCGAAACGCGTTGATGGTGATACCTAAGAAAGAATAACAGACATTCCCAGTTTTTAAAACCAACAGGTACGAAGGATTGCGAAGGATACAAGTGGGACTATTTCCACAAGCCGAGCACTCTGCGCAGAGTTAAGAAGCAAGAAATAAAGATACCGGACGGATCTACTTCATCCTTTCCCAGACGTAGCGTGTGACGTCACCAACTAGCCGCAAGCTGCAGAGACACTAGTGCTACCGCAGTAAGTTACCATCCAGGAACAGGTAAGCACTCCAGAGTGTAACAGCCCGGCAGTGTGGTCAGACTAACACGGTCTGGAGATTAAACTTTTGATTAAATTCAGGAAATCTAAAGAGCACTACGATATTGAAAAGACTGGGCACATACAAAGAAAAAAGTCTCACCGTAACTTTACGATAAATTTTATCAAACAGGAACTAAAGTCTTTCCATGTCAACTTGAGTACTTCTCTTATTTGAACATTTACAGGAATTGTTTTAAAGTATTGTTTTAAAGTTTTCTTTTCCCACATTTTAATATTACCACCTTATTTATTTTATTAAGTGACCGGTCACCATAGAGTGTTATTTATATATCATTAGAGTATATGAGCAATAAATTGTATTAATATAGTGTTTTGTTATTGTGCATTTTTTTCTTTTTCTTTTTAACAATAGCTCACAATGCCAATTATGCACTTTAAGTAGATTTAGAAATACGTATATCGATTGGTACAGATACACCTTGTTTGCACATCACACCCAGGTAACAATATATAGTTTTGTTAGCCAGCCTGACTCCAGTCATAGAAATGCAGGACATTGCAAAATCTGATAAAAACAATTAAAAATCCTACACCGCAATTATACCTTTGCATTTTTGTATAGATACCAATACAATATCTTAGAGACTTCTCTTTAAAAGTATATAGGGAAATTTCAACCTATATTCATACATAGTATGTTAAGATTTTTGTAAATTACCCCGTTGCTGTTTATGCGCATTTACACATTTTTCTATCATTATATCCTTTCTACCCTGTACATTTTGGGAACAGAGTAGTGTTTATGCAGGGGAAGATTTGCGCACCAAAAACCTTTCTCATAACACAGTCTTCAAGCAGTGGTGCCTTCTGTTTAGGTCTGCCTGTCTTGTTTTCCCTCCCTAGTCATTCTGTGTCCTCTAGCTTGGGTATTGGTTCCCACTAGTAATTGAATCACGTTGTGGACTCTCCATATCTTAGGAAAGAAAACAAAATTTATGCTTACCTAATAAATGTATTATTTCAGGATATGGAGAGTCCACGACCCCACCCTTAATTTAAGACAGTTATTTTTTACTACACCTCAGGCACCTCTACACCTTTTGTGTTATTCCTTTTCCATTTCCCTTTGGTCGAATGACTGGGGATTATGGGTAGGGGAGTGACACTTAACAGCTTTGCTGTGGTGCTCTTTGCCTCCTCCTGCTGGCCAGGAGTGATATTCCCACTAATAATTTATGACGTCATGGACTCTCCATATTCGGAAAGAAAGAAATTTATCAGGTAAGCATACATTTTGTTTTTTCCAAATTCTACAAATTTGATACTTTTGCCTCAGCTGAGGCTTCTTTTGCGAGAAAAGTTCTTCAAGCGGTGTTGCCTTTAGTTTAGGTCCTCCTGTCTTGTTCTCCCTCCCTATTCATTCTGTGTCTTCTAGCTTGGGTATTGGTTCCCACTAGTAATTAGAATGTTTTGTGGACTCTCCATGCCATAGGAAAGAAAACAAAATTTATGCTTACCTGATAAATTTATTTCTTTCCGAGCATGGAGAGTCCCCGACCTGCCCTAATACTATTTAAGACGGCAGTTTTTTTGTATAGTCCTCAGGCACCTCTATACCCATGTGTTATCTTATTTTTCCGTTTCCCTTCGGCCGAATGACTGGGGATAATGGTTAAGGGAAGTGATACTTAACAGCTCTGCTGGGGTGCTCTTTGCCTCCTCCTGCTGGCCAGGGGTGAATATCCCACTAGTAATTAGAATATTTCGTGGACTCTCCATGCCCGGAAATAAATACATTGATCAGGTAAGCATACATTTTGTTGTCCTTAAGGGCTTAACGAACAGGCGGAATACTCTGTGCAGCATCTGTAGTTAAGGGGCTGAGGTAGCTGAATGGGGGTAAGTATTCAAACCCCTCAATCTCATCTCACTTAAGTCCTAGGAACCCCCATGACCAATCATTTGAAAGGCAATAGCCTTCTCTTGCCAACAGTGTGTGGGGGTACAAAGTACAAATAAGCAACTTTTTAATGAGGCTGTCTCTAGACACTTATTATAGGCCATCAGAAGGGCCTTTGAGACCCTCCATGACCCCTTGTTTTAAACCCAGATGCCCCTCTTTAAAATAAAGCCCCATTATGGGCCAGATTACAAGTGGAGCAGTATTTTACACTCCCACTTGAGCATTAACTTTGCTAGAAGTAAGCTTTTTGCTTGCGCCGGGTAGCGTTCGTATTTCAAGTAGAAAGCAAACTGTTTCTGCTTGCACGCTAACCCGACACTCATAAAAAGTTTAACTTAGAATATCGCGTGCAATAATGTATTCCCCCATAGGAGTCAATGAAGCAAAAAAAAAGTGGAAAAAAGTTTAGAAGCTGTTTGCACGCCATTTAATACATGGGGCCCTATATATGTATGCACAAGTATTTATGTGTTTTATATGTGTATATATGTCTGAACATACATATATACAAATATAAATACATATATATATATATATATATATCCATACATATCTTTAGACATGTATATGTATGTTTCTCTATGTTAAAGCGCTTTGTCTGTCTTTTTTTTCTCTAACACCTGAGACCTCATATCTTTGAGCGCTTATGACTTTTTGTGCAATATTTTCTTTAATAATTTTTATTAGATGGTGTTATTAGGAGTGTAACTGTATCGTATAATGTATTTTTGTTGTGTTTTGTGTAACTTGTTTGTTTTGCGGAACAGTTAACCAGAGCTCTGAGGACGCAGTAATCATTCTAGTGTTAATTGCGATTACGATCAAGCGATCACGTTTACTTTCATCTTGTAATACAAGTGTTAAACTTAACAAGCTCAAACATCCACGATAAACCCCTTTTCGCTTGCGTGTAACTGTTAATGCACCACTCGTGATCTGGCCCTATACGTTTTAGTAGCCAGGTGTTTGCTGTGGTAATAGTGATCGCCTGATGTTAGTAAATGTGTATTTATCTGAGTATGCACACTTTGTGGGGAACAAGATCTTACTGAACATGTGCACAAGCTCACAGGCTATACATATACTAGTCTGTGATTGGCTGATGATACAGGGGCCAGGAAAATGGGAGAAAAAAATCTACTGCTTATTTGAAATTCAGAGTAGGTGTTACTGCAATGTTTTTTTATTATACACTTGTTAATTATGCATTACTATTGCATTTAGTGGTCCTTTAAGAGGAAAACAGTTTTACAGTACAATGTCCCTTTAAAGGGACAGTCTACACCAGAATTGTTATTGTTTTAAAAGATAGATAATACCTTTATTACCCATTTCCCAGTTTTGCATAACAAACACAGTTATAATAATATACTTTTAACCTCTGTGATTATCTTGTATCTAAGCCTCTGCAAACTGCCCCTTTATTTCAGTTCTTTTGACAGACTTGCAGTCTAGCCAATCAGTGCCTGCTCCCAGATAACTTCACATGCACGAGCACAGTGTTATCTATATGAAATACGTGAACTAACACCCTCTAGTGGTGAAAAACTGTTAAAATGCATTCTGAAAAGAGGTGGCCTTTAGGGTCTAACGGCTAGATTTAGAGTTTTGTCGGTAACGACCCGCGTATCTAACGCTGGCTTTTTTCTGGCCGCACCTTTAAAATAACTCTGGTATTGAGAGTCCACAGAATGGCTGTGTTAGGCTCCAAAAAAGGAGCGTAGAGCATATTTAACGCAACTTCAACTCTCGATACCAAAGTTGCTTACGGACGCGGCCAGCCTCAAAAATGTGCTCGTGCACAATTCCCCCATAGAAAACAATGGGGCTGTTTGAGCTGAAAAAAAACCTAACACCTGCAAAAAAGCCGCGTTCAGCTCCTAACGCAGCCCCATTGTTGTCTATGGGGAAACACTTCCTACATCTGCACCTAACACCCTAACATGTACCCCGAGTCTAAACACCCCTAACCTTACACTTATTAACCCCTATTCTGTCGCCCCCGCTATCGCTGACCCCTGCATATTATTTTTAACCCCTAATCTGCCGCTCCGTAAACCGCCGCTACTTACATTATCCCTATGTACCCCTAATCTGCTGCCCCTAACACCGCCGACCCCTATATTATATTTATTAACCCCTAATCTGCCCCCCACAACGTCGCCTCCACCTGCCTACACTTATTAACCACTAATCTGCCGAGCGGACCGCACCACTATTATAATAAAGTTATTAACCCCTAATCCGCCTCACTAACCCTATAATAAATAGTATTAACCCCTAATCTGCCCTCCCTAACATCGCCGACACCTAACTTCAAACATTAACCCCTAATCTGCTGACTGGAGCTCACCGCTATTCTAATAAATGTATTAACCCCTAAAGCTAAGCCTAACCCTAACACTAACACCTAAACTAAAATTGTTTTAATATTTTTCTAATGTTTGTAGATATTTTTTTATTTTTTGTAACTTATTTGTAGATATTGTATTTAATTCATTTATTGATAGTGTAGTGTTAGGTTTAATTGTAGGTAATTGTAGGTATTTTATTTAATTTATTTATTGATAGTGTAGTGTTAGGTTTAATTGTAACTTAGGTTAGGATTTATTTTACAGGTAATTTTGTAATTATTTTAACTATTTTAGCTATTAAATAGTTCTTAACTATTTAATAGCTATTGTACCTGGTTAAAATAAATACAAAGTTACCTGTAAAATAAATATAAATCCTAAAATAGCTATAATATAATTATAATTTATATTGTAGCTATATTAGGATTTATTTTACAGGTAAGTATTTAGCTTTAAATAGGAATAATTTATTTAATAAGAGTTAATTAATTTCGTTAGATTAAAATTATATTTAATTTAGGGGGGTGTTAGTGTTAGGGTTAGACTTAGCTTTAGGGGTTAATACATTTATTAGAATAGCGGTGAGCTCCAGTCGGCAGATTAGGGGTTAATGTTTGAAGTTAGGTGTTGGTGATGTTAGGGAGGGCAGATTAGGGGTTAATACTATTTATTATAGGGTTAGTGAGGCGGATTAGGGGTTAATAACTTTATTATAATAGTGGTGCGGTCCGCTCGGCAGATTAGGGGTTAATAAGTGTAGGCAGGTGGAGGCGACGTTGAGGGGGGCAGATTAGGGGTTAATAAATATAATATAGGGGTCGGCGGTGTTAGGGGCAGCAGATTAGGGGTACATAGCTATAATGTAGGTGGCGGCTCTTTGCGGTCGGCAGATTAGGGGTTAATTATTGTAGGCAGCTGGCAGCGACGTTGTGGGGGGCAGGTTAGGGGTTAATAAATATAATATAGGGGTCGGCGGTGTTAGGGGCAGCAGATTAGGGGTACATAAGTATAACGTAGGTGGCGGTCGGCAGATTAGGGGTTAAAAAAATGTAATCGAGTGTCGGCGATGTGGGGGGGCCTCGGTTTAGGGGTACATAGGTAGTTTATGGGTGTTAGTGTACTTTAGAGCACAGTAGTTAAGAGCTTTATGAACCGGCGTTAGCCCAGAAAGCTCTTAACTACTGACTTTTTTCTGCGGCTGGAGTTTTGTCGTTAGAATTCTAACGCTCACTTCAGCCACGACTCTAAATACCGGAGTTAGAAAGATCCCATTGAAAAGATAGGATACGCAATTGACGTAAGGGGATCTGCGGTATGGAAAAGTCGCGGCTGAAAAGTGAGCGTTAGACCCTTTTTTGACTGACTCCAAATACCGGCGGTAGCCTAAAACCAGCGTTAGGAGCCTCTAACGCTGGTTTTCACGGCTACCGCCAAACTCCAAATCTAGGCCTAAGAAATTAGCATATGAACCTCCTAGGCTAAACTTTCAACTAAGAATACCAAGAGAACAAAGCAAAATTGGTGATAAAAGTAAATTGGAAAATTGTTTAAAATTACATGCTCTATCTGAATCATGAAAGTTTATTTTGGCCTAGACTGTCCCTTTAATAAGAGTGATAAGAGGCAATGGTCTCGTCAGCTGATCTCGTTTAGCAAGTCTAAATGGAATAACTAGCCTTTTTGGCAATTTTGAAGTGTAGGGTTGAACAATGGCTGTTGGAAAGTTTGGATGAAAAGATTGGCAATTGGTCTGAGAATGGCACGCTGATTGTATAGCGAGAGATGTTTCAAACTACATCAGAATCAAATCCACTGTATACAGGATACGTCCTGAAAAAGTAAAAAACAAACAAATATGGAAATCATTAGACATATACCCATTTAGGGCTAGATTACAAGTGGAGCGCTAACTAGCGCTTTTGCTAGAGTGCTAATTGCGCTAGTGGTAAACTTTTGTGCGAGTTGGGTTGCGCTGATAGTTAAAAATTATTGCTCTATTGCTAATCCGACTCGCGAAAAATGGTTTACCGCTAGCACAATCACCTACTGCTCCATAGAAGTTAATAATGCAAAAAAAGTTTAAAAAAACCCTATTTGCGTATTAACCAGAATCACCATAAGCTCCTACTTTAATAACCCCTAAACCACCACATAGCCCACCGCAAAGTCCCCACTACACTATTAACTCCTAACCGCCACCCCCCCACACTGCAAACTACCTAAATAAACTATTAACCCCTAAACCGCCATTCCCAGCACATTGCAAAGTACCTAAATAAACCCTAAACTGCCACCCCCACACCACAAACTACCTAAATAAATATTAACCACTAAACCACCATCCCCCCACATCGCTAAGTTCCTAAATAAACTATTAACCCCTAAACCGCCACCCCCACATAACAGAGAACCTAAATAAACTATTAACCCCTAAACCACCATCCCCCCACATTGCAAAGTAATAAACTAGCATCTATACCCCCCAACCTTACACCTCGTAACAACCCAAATTAAAATACCCCAAAATTTACAAAAAACCCAACTAACTTTAAAAAAAAAATCTTACCTTTAAAAAAAAAATAAAATAATAATAATATTATTAATAAAAAACAAACAAACCTAGCATTAACAGCAAAAAAAACTAACATTACAAAAATAACGTCTAACATTATGGAAAATAAAAAAGTCTAACATTACAGAAAATAAATATGTAATTACCAAAAAAAATATTTATACTTCTATTCTAATACCCCCCAAAAAACACCCCAAAATAAAAAAAGCCATATTCTAGAACTAAACTACCAATAACCCTTAAAAGGACATTTTGTAGAGCATCGCCCTAAAGCGATCAAGCTCTTTTTCTATAAAAAATACATTAAAACCCCCTCAAAAAAATAATTAAAAATATCTAAAAAACCCTAATCTACAAAGTGTTCTGAAAAGGGCATTTATACTGGACATTGCCCTTAAAAGGGCATTCAGTTCTTTTGCTGCCCATTAAAAAAAAAACAAAAAAACCCTTACCTAATCTTTAAAAAAAAAAAAAACTATCACTAACCCTCATAAAGGTACTCACCGATGATAATGGCGGTGGGGGTCCATCTTTATTCAGATAGCCTTACAAAAGGGCTATTGTTAGTTTAGTTTTAGAATAAGGCTTTTTTTATTTTTTTTTTATTTTTTTGGGGGGGTATTAGCATAGGAGTAATTTTTGTAATTTGTTAATAGACTTTTTTTATTTTTTTGTAATGTTATTTTTATTTTTTTCGGTAATGTTATTATTTTTTTTATAGTAATAATATTTTTTTTTGTGTTTTTTTAGTAATGGTAGTTTTTTTTTTTAAAGGTAAGATTATGTTTTTATTTAATTTTACAGGTAGGTTTTTTTTAAAAGTAATTAGGATTTTGGGGTATTTTAATTTGGGTTAAGTTAGGGGGTTTAGATGTTAGTTTAATACTTTGCGATGTGGGGGGATGGCGGTTTAGTGGTTAATAGTTTATTTAGGTGCTTTGCGATGTGGGGGGTGACGGTTTAGAGGTTAATCATTTATTTAGGTACTTTGCAATGTGGGGGAATGGTGATTAGTGTAGTTTAGTGTAACTGTTTATTCTGGACAAACTCTTTACACAACATTTAAAGTCGCATAAAAAGTTTGGGGCGCGATCCGATATAGATCGCAGTTTGCGGCACAAGCGAGGGAACCGGCGTCGCCCGCAGTTTCAGCTCGCAACTCGAGCTATCCCATATAAGTCGCCGTCACTTGCTAATGTGCCGTAAGTCTGACAAACCAGCGATGTCCAGAAATCTGCGTAAGTACAAATTTCTGGCGTCGCCAGTGACTTGCGGCACGTTAAAAACTGCCGGCGCCTATAAAACCTGACTAAAGTCTAAAACACCCGCACTGTCTAACACGCCTCCCTAACATAGCCCGACACGTCTAACACGCCTCCCTAACATAGCCCGCACTGTCTAACCCTCTATCCGCTATCCCCCCTCACTATCCTAACAATAAAATATGTATTAACCCCTAAACCGCCGCTCCCGGAGCCCGCCGCAACCTAATAAAGTTATTAACCCCTAAACCGCCGCTCCCGTACCCCGCCGCCAGCTATATTATATCTATAACCCCCTAAAGTGAGCCCCTAACACCGCCGCCATCTATATTAAAATTATTAACCCCCAATGTAAGCCCCTTACACCGCCGCCATCTCTATTAAAATGATTAACCCCTAATTTAATCTACCTACCCCGCCGCCAGCTATATTATCTATGTTAACCCTAAGTATATTATAGTTAATATAGGTATTACATTATATATATTAACTATATTAACCCTAATTATATTAGGGTTAATATAGTTAATATAGTTACTATAGTATTTATATTAACTATATTAACTCTATCTAACCCTAACACCCCTAACTAAATTTATATTAAATTAATCTAATTCATTTATAAACTAAAATATTCCTATTTAAATCTAAATACTTATCTATAAAATAAACCCTAAGATAGCTACAATATAATTAATAATTACATTGTAGCTATGTTAGGGTTAATATTTATTTTACAGGTAAATTGTTAATTATTTTAACTAGGTATAATAGCTATTAAATAGTTATTAACTATTTAATATCTACCTAGTTAAAATAATTACCCAATTACCTGTCAAATAAATCCTAACCTAAGTTACAAATACACCTACACTATCAATAAATTAAATAAACTACAAACATCTATCTAAAAATACAATTAAATTAACTAAACTAAATTACAAAAACAAACAAACACTAAATTACAAAAAATAAAAAAAGATTACAAGATTTTTAAGCTAATTACACCTATTCTAAGCCCCCTAATAAAATAATAAACCCCCAAAATAAAAAAAATTCCCTACCCTATTCTAAATTAAACAAATTTCAAAGCTCTTTACCTTACCAGCCCTTAAAAGGGCCTTTTGTGGGGCATGCCCCAAAGAATTCAGCTCTTTTGCATACAAATACAATACCCCCCCCATTACAACCCACCACCCACATACCCCTATTCTAAAACCACCCAAACCCCCCTTAAAAAAGCCTAACACTACCCCCCTGAAGATCTCCCTACCTTGTCTTCACCACACCGGGCCGAACTCCTGATCTGATCCGGGCGATGTCTTCCTCCAAGCGGCAAAGAAGAATTCTTCCTCCGGCGATGTCTTCCTCCAAGCGGCAAAGAAGAATTCTTCCTCCGGCGACGTCTTCCTCCAAGCGGCAGCAAAGTCTTCATTCTTCCGGCGGCATCTTCAATCTTCTTTCTTCGCTCCGCCGCCGCGGAGCATCCATCCCGGCCGACTACTGAACTTGGAATGAGGTACCTTTAAATGACGTCATCCAAGATGGCGTCCGCCGAATTCCGATTGGCTGATAGGATTCTATCAGCCAATCGGAATTAAGTTAAAAAAATCTGATTGGCTGATTCAATCAGCCAATCAGATTCAAGTTCAATCCGATTGGCTGATCCAATCAGCCAATCAGATTGAGCTCGCATTCTATTGGCTGATCGGAACAGCCAATAGAATGCGAGCTCAATCTGATTGGCTGATTGGATCAGCCAATCGGATTGAACTTGAATCTGATTGGCTGATTCAATCAGCCAATCAGATTTTTCTAACTTAATTCCGATTGGCTGATAGAATCCTATCAGCCAATCGGAATTCGGCGGACGCCATCTTGGATGACGTCATTTAAAGGTACCTCATTCCAAGTTCAGTAGTCGGCCGGGATGGATACTCCGCGGCGGCGGAGCGAAGAAAGAAGATTGAAGATGCCGCCGGAAGAATGAAGACTTTGCTGCCGCTTGGAGGAAGACGTCGCCGGAGGAAGAATTCTTCTTTGCCGCTTGGAGGAAGACATCACTGGAGGAAGAATTCTTTTTTGCCGCTTGGAGGAAGACATCGCCCGGATCGGATCAGGAGTTCGGCCCGGTGTGGTGAAGACAAGGTAGGGAGATCTTCAGGGGGGTAGTGTTAGGCTTTTTTAAGGGGGGTTTGGGTGGTTTTAGAATAGGGGTATGTGGGTGGTGGGTTGTAATGGGGGGGGGTATTGTATTTGTATGCAAAAGAGATGAATTCTTTGGGGCATGCCCCACAAAAGGCCCTTTTAAGGGCTGGTAAGGTAAAGAGCTTTGAAATTTGTTTAATTTAGAATAGGGCAGGGAATTTTTTTTATTTTGGGGGTTTATTATTTTATTAGGGGGCTTAGAATAGGTGTAATTAGCTTAAAAATCTTGTAATCTTTTTTTATTTTTTGTAATTTAGTGTTTGTTTTGTTTTGTAATTTAGTTTAGTTAATTTAATTGTATTTTTAGATAGATGTTTGTAGTTTATTTAATTTATTGATAGTGTAGGTGTATTTGTAACTTAGGTTAGGATTTATTTTACAGGTAATTGGGTAATTATTTTAACTAGGTAGATATTAAATAGTTAATAACTATTTAATAGCTATTATACCTAGTTAAAATAATTAACAATTTACCTGTAAAATAAATATCAACCCTAACATAGCTACAATGTAATTATTAATTATATTGTAGCTATCTTAGGGTTTATTTTATAGGTAAGTATTTAGATTTAAATAGGAATATTTTAGTTTATAAATGAATTAGATTAATTTAATATAAATTTAGTTAGGGGTGTTAGGGTTAGATAGAGTTAATATAGTTAATATAAATACTATAGTAACTATATTAACTATATTAACCCTAATATAATTAGGGTTAATATAGTTAATATATATAATGTAATACCTATATTAACTATAATATACTTAGGGTTAATATAGATAATATAGCTGGCGGCGGGGTAGGTAGATTAAATAAGGGGTTAATCATTTTAATAGAGATGGCGGCGGTGTAAGGGGTCAGATTAGGGGATAGATAAGGTAGATGACAGCGGTGTAAGGGGTTCTAATTAGGGGATAGATAAGGTAGATGGCGGCGGTTTTAGGGGCTCACAGTAGGGGGTTAGTTTATGTAGATGGCGGTGGCGGGGTCCGGGAGCGGCGGTTTAGGGGTTAATAACTTTATTAGGGATTTCGGGGGGGGGGGGGATCGCGGTTGACAGGTAGATAGACATTGCGCATGCGTTAGGTGTTAGGTTTATTTTAGCAGATCGCGGTTGACAGGGAGATAGACATTGCGCATGCATTAGGTGTTAGGTTTATTTTAGAAGATCGCGGTTGACAGGGAGATAGACATTGCGCATGCGTTAGGTGTTAGGTTTATTTTAGCTGCCAGTTTAGGGAGTTACGGGGCTCCAATAGTCAGCGTAAGGCTTCTTACGGCTGCTTTTTGTGGCGAGGTGAAAATGGAGTAAGTTTTCTCCATTTTCGCCACGTAAGTCCTTACGCTGCATATTGGATACCAAACTGCGCGGGTTTGGTATACCTGCCTATAGCCCAAAAAACTACGGGCGACGGCAGAAATTTACGCGCGTAACTTCTAGGTTACGCCGTATATGTGATACCAAACCCGCGCAAATATTGGCGTCGCCGGCTTTTGTGGGCGACGATTTTTATCGGATGGACCCCCCGATCGGTAAATGCAATTGCGCTTGCACGATTGCATTTACTTTCAACTTGTAGTACAAGCTCTAATTAGCGCTTTACGCTCCCCATAGAAAATATGGGGAGCGTAAATTGCTGCGAGTACGTGCAAATAAATTTGCGTTACTTTTGATAGCATTCCACTTGTAATATGGATTTTAGCGTAAAGAATACCGCCACCTCACAATTGCATTTACATTCCTAGCGCTAACAATAGCAGTCTACTTGTAATCTAGTTATTAATGCAAAAAGGAAAAAGATTGAACCAATTCGTGCAATCTCAAAGTCTAGGATAATTAGCACATATAGAGACAGAGACCAATGTTTTCAATGCAAAAAATATCTTTTATATGGTATCAAAATGTCATATACATGAAAAGTGCACACAATAAATAAAAAACATCCATACACACACTTCCATACATACTAATGGGGTTCCCCAATATGTAGCAGGAGCTAACATATAATTGTGGTGCACCACGTACTAACGATGGAGGCTGTAGGTCACAAAAAACAACAGAGGCTGATATCATGCAGTTAGTCAATGCAAGTTATTGCGTAAGCAAGATGTAAAAAGGTTAAGCTTCAGCATGTTATTCAAAAGATTGCAAGCAAGATGTAACGATGCAGTAAAAAAGTGAGCAACAGTCCCAGCCAAGCATAATTATTCTGTAAAGAGATTATTTCAAAACGGTGCATGTAGTCGTCAGTATAGACTTTATCCACAATAAGAGTAAACCATGGCCAAAACAAAGTCACTTGTAAATCCCAAACAGGTGGTAAATATGTCGGAATACACAGACAAATAATCACATACCAGCCGCACCGAGCGTAGGGTAGGGTAATCCTCATCCATCCGTGTGATAGACTGACACAATGACAAGTGTTATTTCCATATGCAACCATGGAGCTCTGCATACATCAGGGGTACTTGTAATCTACCCCTTAACAAACAAACATAATTAAAGGGACAGTCTAGGCCAAAATAAACTTTCATGATTCAGATAGGGCATGTAATTTTAAACAATTTTCCAATTTACTTTTATCACCAATTTTGCTTTGTTATCTTGGTATTCTTAGTTGAAAGCTTAACCTAGGAGGTTCATATGCTAATTTCTTAGTCCTTGAAGCCCACCTCTTTCAGATTGCATTTGAACAGTTTTTCCACCACTAGAGGGTGTTAGGTCACATATTTCATATAGATAACACTGTGCTCGTGCACGTGAAGTAATCTGGGAGCAGGCACTGATTGGCTAGACTGCAAGTCTGTCAAAAGAACTGAAAAAAGGGGCAGTTTGCAGAAGCTTAGATACAAGATAATCACAGAGGTTAAAAGTATATTATTATAACTGTGTTGGTTATGCAAAACTGGGAAATGGGTAATAAAGGGATTATCTATCTTTTAAAACAATAAAAATTCTGGTGTAGACTGTTCCTTTAAAAGCAATAGATATTATCTGACTGTGTTGTTTTCATTCAACACTATCGCCCTCTTCTGGTTCAGGCTTGTTGCTTTTCAAACAGCACTAAAAATAATAAAATAAGTCTTTATAGAATGATCATATTAAGCTATCAAATGTACAACACATGCACATGTTAGGTGTTTGGACATTAAGGGCTAGGTTACAAGTGGAGCACTATTTAACGCCGCTAGAAGTAAGCTTTTTGTGCGTGTTGTGTATTACAAATTAAAAGTAAAATGTTGTCTGTCGCACGCTAACCTGATGCCTGCAAAAAGTTGAGCTTAGAATATTGTGCGCAGGTTATCATATTTCCCCATAGCAGTCAATGGAGCAAAAACGTGAGAAAAAAACCCCCTACTCGCGCGCAAACCTGATTGCATATTCTCAAATGCGCTAACCCAACTTGAAAATATGAATATTTCACATTCCATTGTTCTTCACATAGCAGAATATAATATAATAATAATAACTAGTATTTATATAGCGCCTTTCTCCCAGTGGGACTCAAAGCTCTTTTTCAGCTCTCGCTCTCGGAATTAACCAAATCGGCAGCTGAATAGTAATAGTTGTTATTATTATGTTCTATGTATTCATAAATACATATTTCTACATATCTGAGGGTATTTTGGTACAATATATATCTATACCTATATAAAAAATAAATACATATAATATATATATATATATATATATATATATATATATAGGATTCCAATATGATCTGCACTCCTAATATCCAACTTAAATAGCAGCAACCAAGGTGCTAGTCTTCTCTCAATATTAGTACTCTCCAATGTAATGACTGCACTCACTGGGTTTTCAAGGATAAAAAATAATTTTTATTCAAAACATATGATTAAAACAAGGGAAAGTCCATAATGGTCTTTCCCTTGTTTTAATCATATGTTTTGAATAAAAGTTATTATGGAACAACTAGTAAAACTAATTGTAAAGAGGAATACAATTTAGTTTATAGAAATACGTTCCACAAATGTAAATTGAGGAAAAACTCTGCATATAATACAATTGGATAAGTAGAAAAATGTCAGTTAAAAAGTTCCATCACATTCATTCTTAAATCCTTTATTATATAAACTAGGAACAACCATGCATACAATAGCAAAGGCAAGATAGATTAAAAACACTAAAACCTGGTAATTATTAAATATCAAGGTGCCGAAACAAATATCTGCTATCTAATCTAGCAGCCAACAGTCAGAGATTTAGCAGAAATAGACTAAGCCCTTACTATCCGAGGGCTATATTACATTTAACAATAAAGGCTAAGACTGAAGGCTGAGAGAGTATTATAAGTATTAGTATTTCAACAAATCATAATTTAAACCAAGGTTAGCGGTTAAAAATTGAACAACAAGGAGAGACAGAGCTACTCCTGTCGGACCCCTGACGCGCGTTTCACAAAGAATGCTTCCTCAGAGGGGGTGCAGGCCGCTGCTACTGAGCGTAATTCATTGCACTTAAACGCCCACCTTACAAGCACAATTGGCTAGAACTCGTAATACCAAGAAGCTCGATTGGCTTCTGAAGCCGTCCGTCAATTTGACGTTGCCTGACGAATCATGTACACGTAATAAGGAGGTAGGCGTGTGAGGAGGCGGGAATCGCTTCGACTCAAAGCACCAATCCTCAATCTCACTTGTCACATTATTGAAGGGTGTGTTGCCGTAAGAGAAGCCGATTGGAAGATCAAATTATGTGTAAACAGTGCCGATGCTAACATCTTTGTTCTTAGGACAACTGTAAAAACTTTTATAATGCTTGAATGGCTAATGTCATCATATCTTTAAACTAGTTCGGCTTTTGAGGTTGATAATATATGCATTCCTAATGTGATCTACCAATATATAGATAGTCATTTGCATCACAGTTGCAGTTTGTATGATTATTTGGTGGGACAACATAGTTAAATATCGATTTATTCAACAAAGTAGGTGAATGGATAATAAAAGTGAGGCTAAAATAAGGCTCTCTAAATGTTGAAGTGATAATATTTGAGCAATGATAGAGTAAAGGGAAGTCCCTTGGGGAATCATGATCATTCAGTTTAAGATATTTTGTTAGCATTATATATCTTTCTCAGTACCTTAAGGCTGCATGAGATTGTATATAGACATTGCAGGTATTTCGCTTGATCGTGAGAGGTAATCTATATATACAGATGTTTAGAGAATATTATACGAGATCCGAATTATGAATTCAGGTTTTAACAGAACATAGTTTGTGAATATGTATAATATATAATATTTAGGATGAGTGCTTAAAAGTATTATTGGGCTGAAAAGTTAGTGCATAAACTAAGTTAGTAGATGAGGTTAAATAATGTGAGTGTGCATTTATACACCTTTTGTAGTGAATTACACTGTCAAAAACAAAGTTCACTAGGAGTGCCCTCCTGTGCGCTTGTCCACTCTCTATCTTTTCAGCACACTACGGGGAGGATCTTCTTTTCAAAGAGGGAAATCCCACCTTGGACGAAGCAGTCGAGATTAGAGGCATTTGGGGAACTGTCACATATGCTGTCATAATTGGACATTTTTTGTGGACAGCCATAGTATACTCCACTTTTGCTGGACTGGCTTTTGATACCAAGCTATATAAGTAAAATCCACTGGTGGCCAATTATTATTATTATTATTATAACCACATTGGATGATTTACTATTTGACACTATAGGCGCGTGTGTACATGTGGGTATATGTATTTACATACACCAGCATAGAATATAACAATTGCATGCACATAAACATCTCTCTCTCTCTCTCTCTCTCTCTATATATATATATATATATATATATATTTATATAAAATGTATATATACGTGTATGTAAATATAAATATATAAATATATATCTACCTGTACATTATGTATATATAAAATATCATACAGTCATTGTACATCATAATAGTTAGTAGTTATATCCAGTTTAACTGTTTAAACAATAATACAGAACCAACTTAACTACAATTCTCTTAACTAACACTGTGTTCCATAAGTAATGAATATTACATGCCAATGATACATTACTCAAAACCTTAAAAGCCATCTGTCCTATCTATCATCCCTCGCTAGACTAATTTACCCATTGTCGGTGTATCTCTTCTGGGTCAATCCCAGTCCCCGAGCCGAGGGGGGGAGGAGAAGACAGGCCAAACCCCCCTCAGTGATGTCTTTCCCTGTGTGGGTCTTGTTATTTGACTATGTGGTGAGATGGTGAATGTATATTTTCCCATAGGAATTTGGCATCTAAGAAAAAGGGGAGCCTACCCCGCTTTAAGAACCCATATTCCTCTAAAAATATGAGTTCCGATGTTCTTTCTAACCACATCTCTTTAGTTGGGGAAAGTGATGTCTTCCATGCTCTGGCAATTACTGATCGGGCTCCATTTAACCCTATTTGGATTATAAGGGATCTCAATTTACATGTAGTAGAAGTTGTATCATTTAGTAATGCTATTCTAGGGGTCAGCCGAAACGTGTCTCCTGTAAGTCTCTGAAAGTCTGCCTCCACTTCCTTCCATAGTCCTGCTATTATGGGACATCCCCACCACATGTGCAGCAAACTACCTTGTTCGCCACATCCCCTCCAACACATGCGTGAAGAGTCAGGGTATATAGTGCTCATCCTAGTCGGGGTTAGGTACCAGCGGAATAAAAGCTTATAATTCATTTCAAGTATTTGTGGGGAGGTAGATGATTTTTTCGTTCTATGGAATATGGTGTGCCAAGCCTCCCTGTCAATATCCGTGTGAAGGTCGTGTTCCCATCTGACAGTGAAGTTTGGTAATGTGTTGTTTTGAGGTTCTAGTAGAAGACGGTGAGACAGAGACAGGGGACCCCGAATCGCCGCCTCCCTGTCACACAACCTTTCAAAGGGGGTCAGTGGGCAAAGAAACTCCTGCTTGTGGGGTGTTGTCTGTAGAAAATGCTGAAGCTGTGCATATTTTAGCCAATGTGTGTACCGTCCGTCTGCTATAGTCTCTAATCTGTGTCTATCCATTAATTTCCCATTCTCTAAGAATCTGCTTAACGGAATTGTGTATCCCCATTCCTTATGACTCCTAAATCCCCTGTCCAGGCCCCCCCGTCATTTATGTGTTAAGAGCTATTGGGAACAGTGGGGATCTGATAGAAGAGATATGAAGGTATAAGATTTTTATTCTCTCCCACTCTTTGAAAAAATGTTTGTGTAAGTCCAGGTGTCCACATTGTTTTGGTCTTAGATCTGGGGGAACCCAACATAATGCCCTCACAAAAGGAACCTGTAATATATGGGAATCAATGGACACCCACGCTTTGTGTGTCATTGATCCATGCCAGTCTAGTATCCTCTGGAGAGTCACTGCGTGATAGTATTCCTCTATTTTGGGCAGTCCCACCCCACCTGTGGTCGTGGACCTATATAAAGTGTGCCTATTGACTCTAGGTCTGATCTTGCCCCAGATGTAGGTATTTATCTGTCGTTGTACCTGAGTTATGAACCAGGTGGGAAGGTGTATTGGTAGGGCTTGTAGTAAATATAGAATCTTGGGTAATGTTGTCATTTTAATGGAGTGTATCCTACCCCACCACGTGAGCGTTTTAGTTGCCCAAGTATTAAGGTCTCTTGATATAGTGTTGAGTAAGGACTCGTAGTTTTTCTTAAAGAGAGTGGAGGGGTTGGGGGAGAGATGGATACCCAGGTATTTGACTGACTCTGTCTGTAAACGTAGAGGGCAGATCCGCGAGAGTTTATGAACTGCCGATGGGCCAAGTGAAATGTTCAGGACCTCTGACTTGGTTTGGTTTACTAAAAAATGTGAGTAAGCACCAAATCTCTCAATCTCACTAAGGATCACTGGTATGGTGCTGCTAGGGGAAGTTATTGAAAAGAGGACATCGTCCGCATACATAGCGATTTTAAATTCGTTGGGTCCTATCGTAATACCTTTTATTTCTTTATTTATGCGTACGTGGGATGCAAACACTTCCATTGTTAATATAAACAGGATAGGCGAAAGGGGACATGGTTCTGAGAGCATGTTATTTACTCTAACTCTAGCTCCAGGGCATGTGTAGAGGCTACCAACTCTATCAATCATTTTGGATCCGAAACCGAATATCTCTAGTGTTTTTTTGAGAAAAAGCCAATTTGTCCTATTGAACGCTTTTTCTGCAGCCGTCGTCATTATCACTGCCGGTATATCATGTGCTTTTGCGTATGAAGATAGTAGTAGTGCTTGTATTGTGTTGTCTCGTGCTTCACGACGAGGCGTGAAGCCTACTTGATCAGTGTGTATTAAGTCATTCAGTAATGAGTTTATACGGTTTGCTATAATTTTGCTAAATATCTTTATGTCCGAATTAAGTAGGGAAATGGGCCTGTAGCTACCCGGTAATTCCTGTGGTTTATCCGGCTTTAATATAACCGCTATGTGCGCTAATAGCATATCTGGTGAGAATTTTAGGTTATTATCTATGGCTTGAAACAGTGTCAAAAGATGAGAGGCTAAAAGATGTTTAAAAGTATATATATATATATATATATATATATATATATATATATATATATATATATATATATATATATATATATAGGAATATCTATGTATGAATTCATAGAACATATTCTGCTAGGTGCAGAACATTGGAATGTGAAATATTTACAGTAAATACACAGTGTAACACTTTTCTTCTACTTGACTGTAAAGCGCTCCTATGCACTTATATATATTTCTATATATGTATACATATGTATTTATGTGTTTATATTGTATATATGTCTGTAAATACATATATACACATATAAATACATATCTAAATATATAAATAGATATTTACACACACACACACACACACACACACACACACATATATATATATATATATATATATATATACACACACATACAGGGTGGAAAAATATCACTATGGTTTACTAGTCAGGGGTAAAGAGATACTAGTCAGCTCAACTCCAAATATAGGAAAAAGTCAAATTTCTAAGTTGTGCGCTGTAATTTATAGGTTGTCCACTGGAAATTTCAAGTCTTGTGTGTGTGTGTATATATATATATATATATATCTATATATATATATATATATATGTTACAGAAGCATTAGTTATTTTGTTGTGAAGAGCTTATTTCCCAGCAGCAATGCCTGAACCAGCCAAGCCAGCGCCTAAGAAGGGCTCCAAGAAAACCGTAACAAGTATCATTTCATAAAGAGTTAACTTTTTTTTCAGCTTTTAGAAACTATTGTCTAATCACCTCTGGAGCCAGACTGCTAATTGATAAGATGAACTTGTAAACTTGTTATCTTAAGTACTGTAATCCTATTGTGGCCTGTCAAAGGACATTGCTCTCTATCTAACTGTGTGATGGGGGATTTTGTGCTTTCCCCCCCCCCCCCCCCCCCACTGGGAGTGCCCTGTGTGCATGTAACCTTAATAAAAAGCAGGCTGGGCATCCCAGTCCTGAGTTCTTGTTTGACCCTCAATCGCAGCGTTGACTCGTTTTTGTGGGCAGAAGGGTATCCTAGCTGTACTGCAGCTAAGGGAGATTATTCTATATTTGCGAGACTCATATAGAATACTATGGAAAGCAGCTTCTCCCCTCTTTTGCAATAGGGATCCAGGCTACTAAGCGGTCCATCTCTCAGCGAGACTAAGGGTAACCGTAACATTTGGCGGCAGCGGCGGGATTTTCCTGGATTTCCTAGGAGAGGTACAGAACGGATGGAGAGCGCTTACGAAAAATTGAAGCGTACAACCCTAAAGGATTTACTTGAAAGCAGAGGGGGGTACGCCAGCAACCGGCCGAGGAGAGAGCTGATCGCAGAATTGACCGAGCTGGATCAGAGCTTCACAATGGCGGAAACACCGACCACGATTAGTGACGAAAAAACCAGGATTGTTCGGGAAAGGCTCTCATTATACGGGCCGAACCCCTCCATGGAATTGGTACAGCAGTTGATGGCGGAGGCGGACGAGGATATACGAGAGACTCGAGCCCACGAACTCAACCTAGCGAACGCACACCGCAATGCTGAAGCCCCGCAGGTAATCATCCCTGTCGAAAATGCTGGGAGGCCCAAGATACCCTATGCAGCATTTCGACCCTTCCTAGAGAGCGAGACAGGGATTGATGAATATTTGGCGGACTTCGAAAGGCAATGTGCCCTGCACCAGATTCCCAACAGAGAGTGGCCCACGATATTGTCTGGGAAACTATCCGGGCGAGCCCTGGAAGCCTTTCGTACTCTGGGTGCTGAGGAAGTGACACAGTATGAGCTAGTTAAGGAGACACTGTTGCGACGGTACGCTGTAACTCCGGACACGTATCGCCGACAGTTTCGGGGCACGGAAAAGAAGCCTAACGATACCCATATGGAATGGGCGCACCGAATGCGGAGAGCGGCAAATCACTGGCTGAGCGGAAGTAAAGCGGTGACTGGTGAGGAAATTTTACAATTGTTTCTCTTAGAACATTTTTATAATGGCATGGAACAGCAAGGGAAGGAATGGCTGCGAGACAGGCGGCCTTCTACCTTAGAAGAAGCAGCCAAATTGGCCGATGAACATTATGACTCCCGTCTTCACGAACCCATGAACTACCGAGCTCCAGCACGGGTCGAACCCAGAGAGGTTTACCGTGCACCCCCTCGTGCTGAATTCCGAGCCCCGGTGCCCACAGGGCCCGTCCGACACTCAGGACCACACAATAACAGCTCTGAGCGTCCCAGACCGACTTGCCACCGATGCAAGCAACCAGGGCATTTCATGGCTAGCTGCCCCCTTAATACGCACCAGACACCCAGGAATTACAATTACCCCTCTGGGTCCTATCGTCCGGCCCGGGCCCTCTGTGTTAACCAAGAGGCCCCTATGGAGGGATATGTGGGGCCGCTTCACGAGGTGGACCCTGTATATGCTGCCTCAGATAACCGCCAGCACCATCTGCAGAAGGTATGGCTCGAGGGGCGATCTACAGAGGGATTGAGAGACACAGGGGCTACTATCACGCTGGTACAGAGTCATTTGGTGCCAGAGCACAAGCGATCCGGACAGACTGTGGCCGTTAGAGTGGCGGGGGGGGATGTGTACAAAATTCCAACAGCTCAAGTGCATCTTGATTGGGGAGCGGGAAAGGGGGCTGTGAACGTGGGCATAATGGATAATTTACCTGCCGAAGTACTACTGGGCAACGATTTGGGCCCCATGACTTCTGCCTATGCTCCAGTATGCAACAACGAGGCGGACCCAGTGACTACACGGGCCCAAGCCCGGATGGAGCGAGAGCTCTCACCAGTGCGGGAGACACAGGTAAGACCTACCCCGACCTTGCCTGACATGTTAGGCCCCATACCCTGGGACACCCCAGATGCTTTCGAGACAGAGTCTAAGACTGACCCGACTTTACAAAAGTACCGGGAACGAGCAGAGACCGGAGGGGGCGGGGCAGATAACGAAACATTCTTATGGGAAAAAGGGAAAATATACCGCTGGACAGAGAAAAGGGGACAGCGTAGGCGACAGCTGGTAGTGCCCCACAAATACCGTCAAGAAATCCTCAAGATAGGCCACGACATCCCCTTAGCAGGCCACCTAGCCGTAACCCGTACCCTACACCGCATTACTCACACGTTCTTTTGGCCAGGGGTGCACGCTGACGTTAGAACTTACTGTAACACCTGCGATGTGTGTCAACGAGTAGGAAGGCGAGGCGATCACCCTAAAGCCCATCTAGTAAATATGCCCATTGTAGAGGAACCCTTCAGCCGGGTTGCTATTGACCTAGTGGGACCACTGGCTACCCCTAGTCCCTCCGGTAAGCGCTACATTCTTACCGTAGTGGACTACGCTACCAGGTACCCAGAGGCTGTCGCCCTATCCAACATACAAGCGGATACGGTAGCAAATGCACTAGTACAGGTGTTCTCCCGGGTAGGATTTCCAAAAGAAATCCTATCCGACCGAGGCACCCAATTTACGGCTGAATTGACCCAACAACTCTGGCAGGTTTGCAAAATTAAGTCCCTCCTGAGCTCCCCATACCACCCCCAGACGAACGGGCTGTGTGAGAGGTTCAATGGGACCCTCAAGCAAATGCTCAAGACGTTCACTCAGGAATACCGAGACTGGGAACGCTTCCTGCCGCACCTCCTATTTGCTTATCGGGAGGTGCCCCAGGAAACGACAGGGTTCTCTCCCTTCGAGTTGCTCTACGGAAGAAAGGTACGGGGACCCCTAAACCTGATCCGGGAGCACTGGGAGGGAGAGATGGAGGCTGACGGTGTCCCCATTGTGCCATACGTGCTGGAACTCAGGGACCGAATGGAGCAATTAGCCAAATCCGTGCGGGCTAATCTCCAGTTGGCCCAGAGAAGACAGAAAGTATGGTACGATCGGGGGGCCCGAAAGAGAATCTTCACCATAGGACAAAAGGTGTTAGTACTTAAGCCGGTGAAGACAGACAAATTGCAGGCGTCCTGGCAGGGTCCCTACCAGATCGTAGAGAAAAGGGGAGACACCACTTATGTGATAGCTAGCTGCCATGACAACAATCTTAGAAAGACATTCCATGTAAACATGCTCAAGGAATATTTTGAGCGACCAGAGAACGTGACGGCCGTATGTTGTTCCCCTCAGGAAGACCCCGACAGTCTACCCATTCCAGACCTATTAGAAAAGAGTCTCCCCACAGGTATAGTGGCTCAGGTTCAGATAGGAGACCGACTTAGCCCCACTGAAAGGGAGCAGCTCAGCCAACTCCTCCAGTCCAAACACCTCACCTTCTCCCCGAAGCCAGGGTACACTACTTTAACCACCCACCAGGTAGATACTCCGGGACAAGCTCCCTTGCGCCAGGCTCCGTACCGAATCCCCGAAGCAGTTAGGACAGGAATGAAGAAGGAGATCGATGAGATGCTCCAGCTCAGGGTAATTGAGCCCTCCGATAGTCCCTGGGCCTCCCCAGTTGTCTTGGTGCCCAAGAAAGATGGGACCACCCGGTTCTGCGTAGACTATCGGAGGCTCAATGAAAAAACCGTGACGGACGCTTACCCTATGCCCAGGGTAGACGAGCTACTCGATCGTATAGCCAGGGGAAATTACCTGACCACTATTGACCTCTGCAAAGGTTACTGGCAGATTCCCCTGGCCCCGGAGGCTATCCCCAAGTCGGCATTCGTCACCCCATTCGGCTTATATCAGTTTAGGGTAATGCCGTTTGGGATGAAGAATGCCCCAGCTACATTCCAGCGCTTGGTGGATAGGCTCCTGGATGGCTTCCAGAGTTTTGCTTGCGCCTACCTGGACGACATAGCGATCCACAGTGAGTCCTGGGAGGACCACTTAGCTCATGTAGGAATGGTTCTGGATCAGATCCGGGCTGCTGGCCTGACTCTGAAGCCAGAAAAATGCCACTTTGGGATGGCCGAGGTACAGTACCTGGGTCACCGGGTGGGGTGTGGAAAGCAGCGACCAGAGCCGGCCAAGATAGAAGCTGTCGCCAATTGGCCCACCCCCATCACTAAGACTCAGGTCCTAGCCTTCCTGGGCACGGCAGGGTACTATAGACGGTTCGTACCAAACTACAGCACACTTGCCAAACCCCTGACTGACTTGACCAAGAAGAACTTACCTCGACAGGTCCTGTGGTCTCCCCACTGTGAAACGGCTTTCCAGGCTCTCAAAAATGCTCTAATTAACGCTCCTGTCTTGGCGGCCCCAGCCCTTAACAAACGTTTTATCGTCCATACAGATGCTTCCATGTTCGGGCTGGGAGCCGTCCTCAGCCAAGTAGGCGAAGATGGAGGGGAGCATCCAGTTGCCTACATCAGCCGGAAGCTCCTGCCCCGCGAAGTCAGCTATGCAGCGGTCGAAAAGGAGTGTTTGGCTTTGGTGTGGGCATTAAAGAAATTGACTCCCTATTTATATGGTCAGGAGTTCACCCTGGTCACCGACCATAACCCGTTGGTGTGGCTGAACCGGGTCTCTGGAGATAACGGCAGGCTATTACGTTGGAGCTTATCGTTGCAACCCTTCAATTTCACCATTACTTACAGACCTGGGAAACAGAATGGCAACGCCGACGGGTTGTCCAGACAAACCGACCTCAGCCCCGCATAACCAGCGGTCTGGACAGCCTTAGTCTGCCCCGAAAAGGGGTCAGACCGTGTCTGCCAGAGTGTTCCACAGAAAGGGAGCACTGTTACAGAAGCATTAGTTATTTTGTTGTGAAGAGCTTATTTCCCAGCAGCAATGCCTGAACCAGCCAAGCCAGCGCCTAAGAAGGGCTCCAAGAAAACCGTAACAAGTATCATTTCATAAAGAGTTAACTTTTTTTTCAGCTTTTAGAAACTATTGTCTAATCACCTCTGGAGCCAGACTGCTAATTGATAAGATGAACTTGTAAACTTGTTATCTTAAGTACTGTAATCCTATTGTGGCCTGTCAAAGGACATTGCTCTCTATCTAACTGTGTGATGGGGGATTTTGTGCTTTCCCCCCCCCCCCCCCCCCTGGGAGTGCCCTGTGTGCATGTAACCTTAATAAAAAGCAGGCTGGGCATCCCAGTCCTGAGTTCTTGTTTGACCCTCAATCGCAGCGTTGACTCGTTTTTGTGGGCAGAAGGGTATCCTAGCTGTACTGCAGCTAAGGGAGATTATTCTATATTTGCGAGACTCATATAGAATACTATGGAAAGCAGCTTCTCCCCTCTTTTGCAATAGGGATCCAGGCTACTAAGCGGTCCATCTCTCAGCGAGACTAAGGGTAACCGTAACAATATATATATATATATATATATATATATATATGTTTATACAGTGGGTATTGTAAAGAATCATCCCCCTTGAAAATAATCACATTTTCTTCATAAATGGAAAGAGTCCACAACTGCATTCATTACTTTTGCGAATTCAGAACTTGGCCACCAGGAGGAGGAAAAGACACCCCAGCCAAAGGCTTAAATACTCCTTCCACTTCCCTCATCCCCCAGTCATTCTTTGCCTTTCGTCCCAGGAGGTTGGCAGAATTTAAATCGTCTCTTATGGAGGGTAGTACTCTTCGACATGGGACAGGAGTTTTAAGCAATCCTATCAGCCCCTCAGTGAGGGCCTGGATGAAAGTTAGAATCCGAAAATGCAGGGAGAGTCTTTCTGTGAAACCATCCCGACTCATATTACCAGCTCCACAAGCAATCGGCATTGACGAGTTTCGCTTCCTGCTTTCTTCTCTCAAGTCCATGGCGGAGGCGATGCTACTATCCGTCACACTTCCGTTAGATTCCGGTAAGATTGTTTCATTTTACTTTCTTCAGAAATGTACTGTATTATGTTTCCAGAGGGGCTACCACCTAGCGGGTCTCAATTATGTCTCAGGGTCTCAGTGAGACTCCTTTAGTATCTTGGAATCAAGGATAATATCTCCTGAGGGGGGTTATTGAGCAGGGTTTTTTTTAATCATGTTTGTTATGTGATTCAACCTGCTTATGTGTAGTGTTTTTAGGCTCATGGCTTGTGGAACATACAGTTTTTTTTTCAAGCAAAGCAGCCTTTTGGTTGGGCGCGCTTTTTTGGACTATACGGTTCACCTTGTGACCGGGTGTGGTCACATGTTTTGCTTTTCATTTCCGTGCTCCTGACTGTGTGGCGACGGAGAAATTCTGGTCCGCTGGTGTCTGGTACATAGGAGGTGGAGAGTACCCCAGCCACAGGGGGTGTCAGGTTCTGTTTAGATATTTTATCTGGTCCATTCTTGTATCAATATCCTAGTTATGGAGGAATCTGATATTGCAGAGACGGACATCTCTGTCTTTTTTTCTACTCCTTGCGCAGAATGCATTTTTCCCTGGATGATACTAGCCTACCAGTAATGTTCTGAATGCCGTTTTAGAGGGGGCCGCTGAGCCATCCGCCTCTGGGGGTTCTGTCCCCCAAATGGCGAGTTCCCTTAAACATTCTCTTACTATGAATGCAGGTGAACTAGACTTTGCTTATCCTTCTTCGGAAGGTGGCTTGTTTCCCCCGGGGGTTTCGGCACAATGTCACATGTCCATAATCTTGGCGCTGGTGTATGTACAGCTTCCAGAGTGTGGCTTAAGATACTGTTCGTGTTCTGGTTTCCGGGGCTCTTCAGGCATGGGGCCTGTTCAGCTCTCTGGGGGAACGACTATCCCAGAGTCTACAGGGGGTCAACCTTCGGGGCCGGAGGCGTCTTTTGCTCCGGCGGGGGTTTGCTGTGCTTTTCGATATAGACTAGGGCACCTTCGTGTCTTATTGAGGCATGCTTTGGCGTCGGTAGCAGAGCCCGTCATGGATGCGTCGGAGAATCCTCTTCTTCTGAATAGCCTTCAGCATTATATATAAGGGGATGTCGTAATCTTCTTATAGTCTTGTTAGTTGTGTATCGTCCAGTTTTTTGAGCTTTGAAGAAGAGGGTCCCTGTTGGGCTGGCTTTTTTTTCTTAGGCGATACCCTAAGGGGTGCCTTCTTTTATTTTATCCGGTTAGGATGATATTTTATTTCGTTAAAGCTCATGTTAGTTATATTTTCCTTGGAAAAAAAAATCTGGAATCGATACTCGTGATATTTTGATTGCTATGTTACTTCTGAGGAAGTTGGTTCTAGGACGTGTTTAGTCCTCCTATGTGACTGTTGCTCTCCCCCATTCAGGGAGATTTATATGCAGCCTTGACAGTGATGGCCCTGGTTTCAGGCTGGTTCTGATTGGGTTCTGTTATCTTCTGTCGTGAGGCCTAGTTCAGTCACGTGGCGCCTGTTCTGCTGGGTTGGTCCAGTTTTGGCGCAAAGTGCTCTGCATTGTTCACTTGTTATTCTTAGAAGTTTCAGCATCTGGGGCTAGCGGGACAGCTAGCTCAGCGTTCTAATGCACCGTGCCTACTCAGTACTGTAGCAAACCGAGGGTCGCAGTTTCGATCCCTGGCAAGGTCTACTCGGCCTTTCCTCCTTTTGAAGTTGAAAAAAAGAGCAGCGCCTTGAGTCCCTTAAAGGGGCTTTGCCACACTTTACTGGTACACTCCTATTTTAACGTTCCGCTGCGACTCTCTCTGTTGTAGACGACTTCCTGTCGGGACTGAAGTGTTTCTCTCCTGTGTGGGTTAGAGGATTGTAGGACTTGGTTCCTTTTTGCTGCCGGTTTCTCTGTGGTGTGCCCTTGGAGTTATTGGGTGTCCTTTCTTGGACTGTTCCTGTTGATCTCTTCCTTTGAGTTGAGACTTTAGGACTTTTGTCCGTTTTTCTTGCGGCTTGTCCTAAGGGAGTTAGTAGTTCTATTTCTGGGACAATGGGCTGCGTTGTCTCCTTTTCCAGGCTTCACTTTTTTCTAAAAAGGGATGCCCTGCATCATGTACCTTGGATGTGCTCTCCAGGGGTTCCGGAGGAGATTATGGAGACTAGCCTTGTTCTCTCCCTCTTCGGGGCTTTGAACTAGATGTTTCTCTGGGGTGTTTGGTACACCTTTTGGGGCTCTGGGGTCTTATGCAACTCTGTCATACTTTAGCTCTCTCTGGGAGTGTGGAACTCCTGCAAAGACCCTTCTCTTCCCTTGGGTTCAGATTATGAGTGAGTCTTGTTTCAGGGATAGGCCGGTTGTTCCTTGCTAAGGCCTCTAGTTTTTGAGTAATATTCCCCTGTGGGTCTGTTTTTTATATCAGACGGGGTGTTGAGTTTCCGGGAGTTTGTTTGTTTTAAACAAATTGGGGACTTGGACCTATCATCGCCCTGGTTGCTTCCGGTTGTGGAGGCTTCTGCTATGCACTTGTGGACCCCGTGGCGGATTGTTGCCTGTCGGTTAGGACCCAGGTCTGATTCGGGTCCTCCAGTTCCTGGGAACTTGGACTATGACCAATGGTCTGGCTAGTTGATCCGGTCAATTGGCCAGGTTTTCTGAGGGCTGAAGCTCCTTGGGCTTGCCTTCCGTTCTAAGGTACAGTTTTCCTTGGTCAGCTTGTTGGCAGGTTAATATTTCCAGGGGATCCTTGAAGCTCATCTTCATTGGAGAGGTAATCTCTGGGTTTGGCCCGTGGCTTTGTGCCTTGCTTTACATCTTTTGTGGGGTGTGGTCCCTGTCTGGGGGCTCCTCCTGGGTTCAGGAGGTCGGAACAGAGGTTTAGACTGTTTCGGAGAGAGATATGCTCTCTGGGTTGTTCTGTTCCACCACAAGATTTTCTGGCTCTGTGTCGAGCCTGTGTTGGGCCTGTTGCTGAATTTCTCTGGGTCTACGGCCTTATCGACTTATCGACTGTCTCCAGGGAGGAGTTTTTGGGTTGGCACCCGAACTCTGTTGGGATGGCCGAGGCCATTCTTCTGCCAGTTTGAGCTGGTGTTGGGGTTTTTGATGTTCCCCTGTTTTCAGACCTGCCGACGCTTGGGCTGGGAGTGGGTTCTGGGACCTGTTGGTCATCTTCGGGTTGGGAGTGCAGAGGGCCTCATTGAGGTTCTGTGCTTCTCCCTTTTTTAGAGACCTTTGTGTATGCCTGGTGGCTGGGTTGACTAGAGTGGATCCTCTGTCTGGGAGATTTTACAATCTGTTACCTTGTTTGGCCGCTTTTTACTTCTCAGCAAGTATTTTCTTCTGTGTCATCCTAAGGATGCCTGGGGTTTTTTGACCCAGGGGTGCTTCGTCTGGGTCTGCTACCCGTATTTGTCTCTGAATACTTCTGTATTCGGAGTTCTGTCAATTTGAGGACTTGGTCATCAGTTGTTTTCTGGGTGCATTTGCTCAATGTGGTGAGAAGATTTTTTATCTTCCGATGCCTGGTCCTAAACCTTGTGGTTTCTGTTTGGTCTGGGCGTTGCCCCCTGGTTTGTCAGCACCTAGGATCCATTTGGGTTTTTGTGAGCCGGGCTCGATCTCAGGGCTTATTCCTCTTATGTTATTGTGGTAACTTTTCAGTTTCCTTTGGTTCTTCTTGCCCTATCCCTTTTGGGAGTGTCAGCTGGTGTTCCCTTCTTTAGTAGGGGATGTGCGATCGAGGACCGACTGCTGGGCGATGGTGTCTCCTGGAGGCTTGTTGGCTCAGTTGAGTCTGATTTGCGGTCTCTAGCTAGGTTTCTGGACTATCTGTGGGCCAGTGTCCTTTGGGGCTTTTTCTTTTCTATGTTTTCTCGGCTTCGGACGAAGCGGAGGTGTGTTGAGTAGTGGTTTCAGGCTTGGTGCCTTTAGAATGGGCCGCCTATTGTACCCTCCCGTTTTAGCATTCAGTGTCCTCTATAGCTTGGGTATTGTTTTCCCAAAAGTAATGAATGCAGCTGTGGACTCTTACCATTTATGAAGATGGAAAGAGTCCACAGCTCCCCACCCGTGTTTTTTATGTGGGGCGTCTTTATTTTATTCTTATGGCACCTTTTCACCCTGATGTTCTTTCTACTGTTCCTTGTTCCTCGGCAAAATGACTGGGGGATAAGGGAAGTGGGAGGAGTATTTAAACCTTTGGCTGGGGTGTCTTTGCCTCCTCCTGGTGGCCAGGTTATCAATTCCCAAAAGTAATGAATGCAGCTGTGCACTATTTCCATCTGAAGAAAAGAAAACTATCAGGTAAGCATAATTTAAGTTTTTGTTGTTTTGCAGCCTGAAATAAAGACAGACACAGTTTTTGTTTATCCGGTTTTGTTTACTTATAACATCCAAGTGAAAGATATAACATCAACATGTCAGGCAAAGACAATTTAAAAACAGAATCACTGAGTTGGAATTGCTTTAATTACAGCCTGTAGTCTGTTGGGATATCTCTCTCTAATTTTGCACATCTAAACTGTATTATTTGCCCACTCTTTGCAGAACTGCTCCAGTTCCGTTACATTTGATGGTGACCGTTTGTGGACTGCAGTCTTCAAGTCATGCCACAGATATTCAATGGGGTTTAAGTCTGGGCTCTGACTAGGCCATACAAGGACATTCACCTTTTTCTTCTTCAACCACTGTGTGGTCATTTTTGCTGTGTGCTTTGGGTCATTGTCATGTTGGAAGATAAACCTTCTTCCAATTGACAACTTCCTGGCAGAGGGCAGCAGATTTTCCTCAAGAATTTGACGGTATTTTGCCCCATCCATTATTCCTTCTATCCTGAGAAGTGCTCCAGTGCCTGCTGCAGAGAAGCACCCTCATAACAGGATATTACCACCTCCATGCTTAACTGTAGGTATGGTGTTATTTAGATGGTGAGCTGTATTGGATTTCTTCCAGACATATCGTTTGTTGTTGAGGCCAAATAATTCCATTTTAGTCTCATCTGACCATAACACCTTTTTCCATGTGGCCTCAGAATCTAATAGGTGTGTTACGGCAAAGCTCAGTCATGTGGCCTTTCTTAAGGAGTGGCTTTTTTTTGCAACCCTCCTATACAAGCCACATTTGTGGAGAATTTGTGATATTGTTGTCACATGCACACAATGACCACTCTTTGTCATAATTTCCTGCAACTGCTTCACAGTTGCTTTGGAACTCTTGGTAGCCTCTCTGACCAGTTTCCTCCTTGCTCTTTCATCCAGTTTTTGAGTGACGTCCTGATCCAGAGAGGGTCTGTGTTGTACCAAATACCTTCCTCTTCTTAATAATAGACCTCACTGTGCTTCTAGGCATTGATAAAGCCTTTGATATTTTCTTGTATCCATCTCCTGACTTGTGCCTGTCCACAACATTATCCCTGAGATGTTTTGACAGTGCCTTGTCACCCATAGTTGATTGTTTGCTTCAGTTGTACTACCAGGGACTGAGATGCTCCAGGAAAGATCTTTTCATGCTGAGCTTATCAATATGCCCACAACTGATCACAGTTGAAGGTCAAATGGCTTTGTGTGTGCCATTGAGAAGGTGATTAATTACACCTGATTGAGTTTACAAGTAATTTTAGCAGGGGTTGATCCCTTTTCCAACTCAGTGATTCTGTTTTTAAATTTTCTTTATTGTTGCCTGACATGTTGGTGTTATATATTTCACTTGGATGTTATAAGTTGCACTGAGTAATTACCACTGGATAAATAAAAACTGTGTCTGTCTTTATTTCAGGCTGCAAAGCAACAAAATGTGATTATTTTCAAGGGGGGGTGATTCTTTTCAATACCCATTGTATATATACACCTGTATATATGTGTATATGTATATATGTATTTATATATATATATATATATATATATATTTATATTTAGACTAGTGTTTGTATGTATCTCAATGTTACATCACTTTGCATGCCTTAGACACCTAAGACCTTATATCTTTGAGCCCTTATAACTTTTTTGTGCAATATATACTTATTAGATAGTGTTATTATGAGTGTAACTGTACTTTGTAATGTATTTCTGATGTGTTTTGTGTCACTTTTTTGTTTTGCGAAACAGTTAACAGGAACAAAAATGCACATCAATGAATTTCACCTTTGAATCGAAGTATTTTTTTTGCAATACACATGTATTAACAAAAATGCTTCTAGTAATATCTAGCACTGTTTTCAGTCTGTACTTTCATTGAGCATGTGCATGTGAATCATATGTAAATATTCTTCATATACTAGCATTTTAAACGTGTCTGCTTATTGAGTTGGAAGTGACTTGTATAATATAAATGAAATCATCGCCAACACAATACAAGGCACCACTAGCATTCTGAGCAGACACACTGTTCAAAATGCTGGTGCATGAAGCTTATTAGGATATGCTTCAGTGCGCATACACAGTATAAATTTAACATTAAACACTGATAGCTTTTACTAAAAGCAGTTTTCCAAATCTGAACCTCAATATTTCTTACTCTTTGTCATGGTTTCACCCGACATATTTGAAACCGAAAGAATATTATGAATATTTACACACGACACCAATGTAACACCATACAGGACCCCCCTTTTTTGGATACCCGAGACATACATCAGAGGACCCAAAAAGGTTCTGTATGTGTAGTACACATAGTGTCACTTTGTGACTATTCTTTTAAAAAACTACCCTAGTCAAAATCTAAGTTCATACCTATTGGGGCTAGAGTATTGAGTTCAAAAATCCATTTGGTTTCAGTTCTCAAAAGTGCATTTGTTAGATCCCCTCCTCTCCAATTCTTTTGGATTCTATCAATGACAGTATAATTCAGGTGTTTTAGATTTCCATTATTGCATTTCTTAAAATGACGCAGTACTGGTAGATCTTTGTTTCTATCATTGTTCATAATTTCGATAGATAGAATGTGTTCTCGGATATGATCACGAGCTGATCTCTCAGATTCTCCTACATATTGTGCCCCACAACTACATTCCAAAAGATCTATAATGTGTCTATCGGTGCACCTATATGTTCCTTTTATGTTATATTCTTTACACAAAGCTGAAGATTTAAATTATTTTTTCTTAGTTGCAAGATTTGCATGAGAGACATGGAAAGAAACCTCTCAGATCTTTTTCCCATAAATAATTTTGGACTTTTATATTCTGTTTCTTTTTTAAGTCAATAGGCACCAATATATTTTTTAAATTTTTTGACTTCTTGTAGACTATTTTAGGGTATTCGGGTAGAATAGGACCCAAAATAGTATCTTTTTTAAGGACTAGCCCATATTTTCTCATAATATTTTCAATAAACCCTTTATTACAATTATACTAGGTGATGAACAGTAAAAATGTTTCCTTACAAATGTTTTCTTTCTTATCTTGTTTAGACAACAGTTGGCCTCTTTGTTTAGTCAGACAGTTTATTCTGTTGATTTCAATCTGTTCTTTATTATATCCCCTCTCTTCAAATTTCTTAATCAAAATCTTGGATTGCATTATGTAGTCCTCATCATTATTACAGTTTTTTCGAATTCTAGTGAATTGACTTTTTTGAATATTATTCTTCCACCTGTCCAAATGACAGCTGGATGAGTGAATATAATTATTTGCGTCAACTGGTTTAAAATATGTTTTTGTTAGAATTGTATTGTTTTCTTTCCTAATATCTAGATCTAAGAATTGGATGTTAGTGGAAATACAAGTATAAGTGAAATTTAAATTTCTTTCATTATTATTCATTCTAGAAATAAACCAGTCAATGTCTTCCTTACTTCCTTTCCAGATAATTAAAATATCATCAATATACCTTTTATAGAGAACCAGGCTTGCTACCAGATCAACAGAGTCTAAAAAGATATGTTCCCAAAGACCCATAAATAAATTTGCATAGCTGGGAGCAAACCTGGTTCCCATTGCTGTACCGCATAATTGGAGATAAAAAAAAACATAATTAAAAGCAAAGAAATTATGAGTCAAAATGTATTCTATACTATCGAGGATAAATTCTTTTTGATTTCTATGTATAGAGTCATCTTTGTAAAGATAGAATTTTACAGCTTCCAGACCTCTGTAATGTTCAATGCATGTATATTACGCTGACACGTTGCATGTTGCCAAGATATAGTCATCCTCCACTCCATCTCACTCAAGATGTTCAAGACTTCTGTGTAGTCTTTTAGATAGGAGGGGAGGGTGGCTACATATTTTTGCAAAAATTGGGCTATAAATTGAGATAAGTTAGCTGATATAGAGCCTATACCCGAAATAATCGTGAGACCTGGAGGGAAAGCTAGGGATTAATGAATTTTGGGCAGGCAATAAAAAAGGGGAATTTTCAGAAATTTAATTGATAGAAATGCATATTTTTTATCGTTTAATATACCTGATTCATTTGCTTTACATAAAAGGTTGTCCAAATCTACTTTAAAACTAGGAGTGGGGTCTTTTTTTTAATTATTTTATATGTATTAGCATCCCTCAAAAGGGTGTATGCCATATTTAAGTATTGGTCATTATCCAATATAACAATTGTGGTTTCACAATTATCTCTTTATTTTCTTCCAATTTCTTTATTGCTTCAAACTGTTTGAACTTCAAATTTGGTTGTGATTTCTTCAATTTACTTTCATCTAAGTATCTAATATTGTCTAAAACCATTTTTTATCAAAAGTCTCTATTGCTCCACTTTTTATATGCTTTGGATAAAAGGTAGATTTTTGTCTTAGATTGGTGTGTGTATTCATCTTTTATAATATGATTCATAGACATATCCCTTTCAGCTGATGTTTTTAGGAACCATTTCTTTACCGTGAGATTGTTAATATATTTATGTACATCTATGAAAATGTTAAATTTATTTAGCGTTTGTGTGGGAGCAAAGGACAGCCCCTTATTCAATATTTCTATCTGGCTGTCTTCCAATATGATTTTACCTAAATTATATATTCCTTTGCTTTCTATTTTTGTCTTATATTTTTTATCTGCCTGTTTTCCTCTCCCTCTCTTTCCTTGTTTTCTGAAGCCCTTCTTTTTCTTTGTGCTGGTGTTTGTGACACCATTTGTTGTGGATGTTGTAACTGCATCTGTGGATCCCGATAGTGGCTCGTATGGCCTTTGTCTAAAAAAGGTGCCTTAATTAAAGTAGCTTGTGTAGAGCTGTATCTATAATCTGGTCTTGTTGGTTTTTACACACTTTTTCATGGTCGAATACCTTGTTATTCTAGGGCCGGTCACTGGAAGGACTTTGCCTCTTCCGTTGCATTCAGTGCCTGCAGGATATTGGGGAGACGTCTGTTCTGTCTCTGTGCCCGGTCTTATCCTGGGTTTCGCTTGGTATAGGCATGGCCTCCTTTCCCTGTTTGGGCCCCTTTGGGTCTCTGTGAGCTGGACTCACTCGTGGAGGTGTTCCTTTTTGTATTAGGGGACCTTTTGGTTTCCTTGGTTCTCCTTTGCCTTATCCCCTTGGGGGTTTCGGCTGGTGTCTCCTTCATTTGTGGGGATGAGCGGTGGGGGACCGTTTGTTGGGTGACAGTGTCTCCTGGAGGACTGTTGGCTCAGTCGAGTCCGTTTGCGGTCTCTAGTTTGGCTTCTGGACTAACTGCGAGTCCGTGTCACTGGGGCTTTTCTTCTTAAAATTTTCTCAGCTTCGGATTTTTTATTGGGTAGAGGTTCAGGCCTGGTGCCCTCAGTATGGGCCGCCTATTGTACCCTCCCGTCTTGGCATTCAGTGTCCTCTATAGCTTGGGTATTGTTTCCCCAAAAGTAATGAATGCAGCTGTGGACTCTTTCCATATAAGAAAAAAAACATAAATTATGCTTACCTGATAATTTCCTTTTCTTGTGACGGAAAGAGTCCACAACTCCCCACCCGTAATTTTATGTGGGGCGTCCTTATATCTTCTGACACCTTTCACCCTGATATTTCTTCTACTGTTCCTTGTTCCTCGGCAGAATGACTGGGGGATGAGAGGAGTGGGAGGAGTATTTAAGCCTTTGGCTGGGTTGTCTTTGCCTCCTCCTGGTGAACAGGTTCTTATTTCCCAAAAGTAATGAATGCAGCTGTGGACTCTTTCCATCAGAAGAAAAGGAAATTATCAGGTAAGCATAATTTGTTATTTATTTGATAACTTTTTGCACACAATAGCTCCACATCTTTGTGCTCTACCATCTACTTGTGTTAGACATAATTTTTGGCCACATTATGGCAGCTGTTAAAGGGACAGTTACACCAATTTTGATATAACTGCATGTAATAGACACTACTATAAAGAATAATATGTACAGATACTGATCTAAAAATCCAGTATAAAACCTTTTAAAAACTTAAAGGGATAGTAAAGTGCAAATTAGACTTTCATGGTTGAGAGAGGGCATGTCATTTTTAACAAGTTTCTAATTTACTTTTATCGTCAAATTTGCTTTGTTCTCTTTGTATTCTTAGTTGAATGCTAAACATAGGTAGGCTCATATGCTAATTTCTAAGCCCTTGAAGGCCGCCTCTTATCTGAATGCATTTGACAGTTTTTCACAGCTAGAGGATGTTAGTTCATGTGTTTCATAGAGATAACTTTGTGCTCATGCACGTGGAGTTATTTAAGAGTCAGCACTAATTGCCTGAAATGCAAGTCTGTCAAAATATCTGAGATAAGGAGGCTGTCTGCGGAAGCTTAGATACAAGGTTATTGCAGAGGTAAAAAGTATATTAATATAACAGTGTTGGTTAACTGGGGAATGGTAAATAAAGTGATTATCTTTTTAAACAATAACATTTTTGGTGTTTGCTATCCCTTGAAGAAGCTCCCAGTTTAGCACTGTTGAAAAGGTTAGGCTGGGACACCCACTAAAATGGTCTGGAAAACAAAAAGAGCAGAACCCCGCCCCCTTCCCCTGCATATGAAAAGATCCATTATACAATCAGAAGCAATCTGAAGTCTGTATACATCTAAAATTGTGCAGCTCAGCTCAATGTTATTTAAAAATAAGCAAAACTATATAAATGGATCATTACAAAACATTTATGCAAAGAAAAATCTAGTGTTCAATGTCCCTTTAAATGTGTGCAGCGTAAACTTGATGCAATTTATTGTTGATTGCAGTAAATGGTTAATGTTTGCAAAAGATAATTATTGGTAACTACATAAACACGGTCTAAGCGTTACATTTCAGAATTGATATTAAATTAGTAGCTATTAAAACAGAGAGCACTAGATGGCGCTGCTTCACCAACATTAGCTTTGAAAAACACTCTCCTGAACATTCCACACAGTCTTTTAATCTACAGCTTCTTTAACGTTCAAAGAATTAAGTCTGTGATTATTTTGTTTGTATGTGAATGATTAATTTGTATTATTGTAAATATTAATGTGTGGTATTTATTTATAATTAAAGGGATACTAAACCCAATTTTTTTCTTTCATGATTCAGATAGAGCATTAGATTTTAAGCACCTTTCTAATTTACTCCTATTATCAATTTTTCTTTGTTCTCATGCTATCTTGATTTGAAAAAGCAGTACTGTAAGCTTTAGAGCCGGACCATTTTTTGTTCAGCAACTGGGTAGCACTTGCTGATTTGTGGCTAAATGTAGCAAACCAATCAGCAAGCTCTACCAAGGTGCTGAACTAAAAATGGGCCGGCTACTAACCTTTTATTACTGCTTTTTCAAATCAAGATAACATGAGAACAAAGAAAAATTGATAATAGGAGTAAATTAGAAAGTTGCTTAAAATTGCATGCTCTATCTGAATCATGAAAGAAAAAAATGTGGGGTTAGTATCCTTTTACGGTGACCAGATTTCCCAGACCCAAATTCGGGACACCTCATAAATGCTGAAGAGGTGTTTAAAAACTGTTGAAAATGTTTAATTTATACAAATATTTGAAAATATTTTACCTACAATGAAATCCATTGGTAAGCTACAACCGTTGTCCTAACTGTAAAATAAAGAAGAGCTGATGTATTTTTCAGATCTGTGAATAATTTTAAGGAGGTCTTTCTTAAAAAGCTCAACACAAGTTTACCTTTGTCACTAACAATCAGATAGATTACGAGTTTTGCGTTATGAGTGAAAAAGCATCGTTATGCTTCATAACGGTGCTTTTTCCCTAACGCCGCTATTACGAGTCTTGTCAGAATAGGTGCACCGCACACCTTTTTGGCCGTCACGCAATGTCAGTACCGCACTTTTAAAAAAGTCCTTTTTCAACGGGACTTCCATAGCGCTGCTATTACGAGTTTTGCGGTGAGGCCAAAACTATAATGACAAGATCCGTACCGCCATCTAAAGTCAGTAGTTATGAGTTTTATGCTACAAAGCTGTACCATAAAACTCATAACTAAACTGTCACAAAGTACACTAACACCCATAAACTACCTATTAACCCATAAACCGAGGCCCTCCCGCATCACAAACACTAAAATAAAATTATTAACCCCTAATCTGCAGCTCCGGACATTGCCGCCACTTAAAAAATGTATTAACCCCTATTCCACTGCTCCCCGACATTGTCTATAATATATAATAAACCTATTAACCCCTAAACCACCGCCCTCCCGCATCGCAAACACTATTTAAAGATTATTAACCCCTAATCTGCCGTCCGCCCACACCACCGCTATAATAAACCTATTAACCACTAAACCGCAAGCCCCCCACAACGAAATATACTAAATTAAACTTTTAACCCCTAAACCTCTGGCCTCCCACATCACTACATAAATATATTAACCCCTAAACCTAACCCTAAGCATAACCCTAACGTAACCCTAACCCTAACACCCCCTAACTTAAATATAATATAATATTAAAATAAATCTAAATAAAACTTAAAATTATTACCTAAATTATTCCTATTTAAAACTAAATACAAACTTACCTGTAGAATAAAACCTAAGCTAGCTACAAAATAACTAATAGTTATATTGTATCTATCTTAGGTTTTATTTTTATTTCACAGGTAAGTTTGTATTTATTTTAACTAGGTAGACTAGTTAGTAAATAGTTATTAACTATTTACTAGCTACCTAATTAAAATAAATACAAAGTTACCTGTAAAATGAAACCTAACCTGCCTTACACTAAAACCTAACATTACAATAAAATAAATTAAAATACAATTATCTAAATTACAAAAAAAATAAACACCAAATTATCAATAATAAAAACGAATTACTCCTAATCTAATAGCCCTATCAAAATAAAAAAGCCCCTCCAAAATAAAAAAAAACCCTAGCCTACACTAAACTGCCAATGGCCCTTAAAAAGAACCTTTTGTGGGCATTTCCCAAAAGAAATCAGCTCTTTTACCTGTAAAAAATACAAACAACCCCAACAGTAAAACCCACCACCCACCCAACCAAACCCCCCAAATAAAAACCTATCTAAATAAACCTAAGCTAACCATTGGCCTGAAAAGGGCATTTGGATGGACATTGCCCTTAAAAGGGCATTTAGCTCTTTTACATTGCCCAAACCCTAAGCTAAAAATAAAACCCTTAAAAAAACCTAACACTAACCCCCGACGATCCACTTACAGTTTTCAAAGACCGGACATCCATCCTTATCCAGGCGGCAGAAGTCTTAATCCAATCGGTCAGAAGTCCTCCTCGAAGCCGGCAGAAGTCTTTATCCAAGCGGCAGAAGTCTTCATCCAGACGGCATCTTCTATCTTCATCCATCCGGCGCGGAGCATCCTCTTCTTCCGATCATCGCTGGAAAATGAAGTTTCCATTTAAGTGACGTCATCCAAGATGGAGTCCCTTACATTCCAATTCGCTGATAGAATTCTATCAGCCAATAGGAATTAAAGGGGGAAAATCCTATTGGCTGATCCAATCAGCCAATAGGATTGAGCTCGCATTCTATTGGCTATTCCAATCAGCCAATAGCTTAGGGTTTTGGGCGTTTAGGTAATTAATTTAATTATAGAGTAGCGTTAGGTGTAATTGTAACTTAGGTTAGGGTTTATTTTACAGGTCAATTTGTATTTTAGCTAGGTAGTTATTAAATAGTTAATAACTATTTAATAACTATTGTACCTAATTAAAATAAATACAAAGTTGCCTGTAAAATAAAAATAAATACTAAAATAGCTATAATGTAGCTATTAGTTATATTGTAGCTATCTTAGGGTTTATTTTATAGGTAAGTATTTAGTTTTAAATAGGAATAATGTAGTTAATGATAGTAATTTTATTTATATTTATTAAAATTATATTTAAGTTAGGGGGGGTTAAGGTTAGGGTTAGATTTAGGATTAGGGGTTAATACATTTAATATAATAGCGGTGACGTTGGGTGCGGCAGATTAGGGGTTAATAAATGTAGGTAGGTGTCGGCGATGTTAGGGACGGTAGATTAGGGGTTAATAAAATGTAACTAGTGTGGCGGTTTAGGGGTTAATACATTTATTAAAGTGGCGGTGATGTCCGGTCGGCAGATTAGGGGTTAATAATTGTAGATAGGTGGCGGCGACGTTGGGGGCAGCAGATTAGGGGTTAATAAATATAATGTAGGTGTCGGCGATGTTAGGGGCAGCAGATTAGGGGTTCATAGGTATAATGTAGGAGGCAGCGATGTCCGGTCAGCAGATTAGGGGTTAAAAAAAAATATTTTAGTGTTTGCAATGTGGGGGGGCTCGGTTTAGGGGTTAATAGGTAGTTTATGGGTGTTAGTGTACTTTTTAGTACTTTAGAGCTTTATGTTCCGGCGTTAGCCCATAAAATTCTTAACTACTGACTTTTAAATGCGATAGGAGTCTTGACAGGAGAGGCTGTACCGCTCACTTCTTCCAAGATTCGTAATACCAGCGTTAGCCAAATCCCGTTAAAAAGATAGGATACGCAATTGACATAAGGGGATTTGCGGTAGCCTTGAGTCGCGGAAGAAAAGTTAGCGGTAAACCTGTACCTGCCATACTCGTAATACCAGCGGGCGTTAAAAAGCAGCGTTGGGACCTCTCAACGTTGTTTTTAAGGCTAACGCAGAACTTGTGATCTAGCCGTAAGAGATTTTAAAGAATCCTATTTATAAATACGTCTGTGAATTCAAAATTGTACATTAATGATCTGGCAGAATGGGTAGATGAAGAAAAGTATTTTTGAAAGGTTGACATATGTTTGGGTCCCCCCCCCCCCCATTTACCCCATCCAAGAGCACCACTTCAAATCAGGTGTAAAAATGTTCTCAAAAAGTCCTACCTCCTCTGCAAATGAAAGTGATCTGCCGTCTGACTCAGGCACACACTGTACAAACTGAAGTGCCAAGTCTGTCTCACACTGTGCATAGTGGTTTAGTGCACACTCCGAAATCCTCTCAAATGCTAATACATTACTCCTTGTAATGACATTTTTTTTTTAATAATAGTTGTCCTTGCCTCATGGGACCCCTGACAGGAGTCACCCCTTTCACCCCCTGATGGCAGCCCTAATAACAATGACCAAGATTACAAATTGTGCACTCTCCATAGCGCTGCCATTACAAGTTTCTGAAAAACCTTCTTTTGTCGTGCGGTATGGTGCGTTAACCTCCATACCGCACAAAACCTAACCCCTGACTTTACGTGCTCATGCACTCTTTCCCCCATAGACATCAATGGGGAGAAAGTGTTAGAAAAAACTAACACCTGAGATCGCGGAATGGCGATCGCCGTAAGGTAAACCCCCATTGATGTCTATGGGGAAAAGAAAGTTATATTAAAACCTAACACCCTAACATAAACCCCTAGTCTAAATACTCCTAATCCGCCGCCCCCCGACATTGCCAACACTAAATAAACGTATTAACCCCTAAACCACCAGCCCCCACATTGCTACTAATTAAATAAACCTATTAACCCCTAAAGCGCCACCCCCCACACCATTACTACTATAATAAACCTATTAACCCCTAAACCGCCCCCACCACTACTACTATAATAAAGCTATTAACCCCTAAACCGCTGCCCCCCCACATCGATACTACTATAATAAAGTTATTAACCCCTAAACTGCCGGCCCCCCACATCGCAAATCACTAAATTAAACTATTAAGCCCTAAACCAAACTATCCCCTATACTTATTACATTTACAATATAACTATCTTAAAATAAATAAAAACTTACCTGTGAAATAAAAAAAACTATACAAAAAAAATAACCTAACATTACTATATAAAGAATTATATAAAGAATTATTTTTTTTGAACAGCCAATAGAATTAAAGCAGCTTTCATCCTATTGGCTGATTTGAATTATTCAGCTAATAGGAATGCAACGGTACCCCAATATAAAAGGGGTACCTTGCATTCAATCTTCAGTGTGCGGCAGACGATCGCATGAAGAGGATCCTACACGCTGGATGGCTTCGCGGTTGATGGTCCTGTCCTCGGTCACCTCTGCTCTGCGCCGCCTTCGTCCTGAATGAAGATGGAAGAGGTCCCCGCGTTGGATGAAGACCTCCTCCGCCGGACTTCAGGAATGGTGAGTACCTATTTGGGGGTTAAACTTAGGTTTTTGTTTTGGGTGGGCTTTTTTTTAGATTAGGGCTTTTTTTTATTTTAATGGGCACAAAAGAGCTGCATGCCCTTTTAAGGGTGATGCCCATACAAATTCCCCTTTAGGGGCAATGGGTAGCTTAGTTTTTTTTTAGATTTAGGTTTTTTATTTTAAGGGGTTGGTTGGGTGGGTGGGGTTACTTTTAGGGGGGAATTTGTAATTTTTGGGGGTAAAAGAGCTGTTTAACTTAGGGCAATGCCCTACAAAAGGCACTTTTAAGGGCTATTGGTAGTTTATTGATAGATTAGGGGGTGTTTTTATTTTTGGGGCCTTTTTTGTTTTTATAGGGCTATTAGATTAGGTTTAATTTTTATTATTTTGGATAATATTATTTATTATTTTTGTAATCTTAGAGTTTTTTTATTTTTCGTAATTTTAGTGTTTGTTATTTATGGTAATGTTAGTTTGTTTGTTATTTTTCGTAATTTTAGTGTTTTTTTTGTAATGTTAGGTTTTTTTAATTTTTTTTGTAGTGTTAGGATTTTTTAATTTTGTAACTTAGGTTTTTTATTTTGTGTGTGTGTGTATGTATATATATATATATATATATATATATATATATGTGTAAAAAAAGGATTTTCTTTGATGTGAACTAAACCTAGGTTTAGGTCACACTGGAGGCGCTAAAGCAAACACTTATTAATGAAAAGCTGCTGGAGTGGGCCTATAGGTGTGTTCACACTACCCTTACGTGTAATCACACTGAATTAATTAAAGAAAAAACAAGGAGTGGCTCGCTGCACAGCGCTAATCAGATGTTCCAAAAATTAAGAGTAAAAGACCTAAGATGTGATAGTACCGTGATATAACCTTTTACAATTACACACAGTAATTAATCTGACCGTTCTAAACTAGTAAGCGTTCACTACTGTAATAGAGTATTGGCAGTATCAATTGAGTTAAAGAACTGCTATAAATGGACACAATGTAAAGTAAGTAACAACATAAAACAGAAATGAAACCAAAGGTATACGAAAAAAATGTAGCAATGTGGCTAAAGGTCTTCTTAGCACTGAGTTCAAAGGCTACTATAATACAATAATACAGTCTTATACAGGATCTGCAGTACAGATATTTAGTCCAGACTTGTAATACTTCTAGACAGTGAACGACAATCCTTGTAGGGGCTCACAGCCTACTTACTTTCGTAGACCTCAATCATATGAGGTAAGATACAGGTATAGTCGACGGTAGTCTGCTCCACCGTTCCCCAGATGGTTTGCCTCAATTCCCGTGTGAAATCCCAAAAGGTTGTGGCCTTCTATGGGTTTGCGAGGCTCCGTGGGATGTTCGTGACCTGTTCGCCTCCCCAGACTTATCTCCCTTCACCGGGAGAGATGGTGACCTTCCTCTTGATGTGCTCCTCAGCTCTCACTGCCAGCAGCATGCAGAGATAAGGGAGAGGAAAAAGTTGCAAGTGCTCGTGGACTGGTTACTAAGGTAACAAAAGCCTGACTGGGTAGGTGCTCGTGAACGCTTTAACTACACGCGTCTGGCACCACTTTAGTTGTTCTCAAGTCCCGGGCACGGGCACGAGCCCACACAGTTCCTCTCAACTCAATCCGCTATGTTATACACAGACATCAGACACGTTATTTTCTATCTATCAGGACGTTGCAGATATGTAACATTCAGTACAGCGTCTGTAAAATCGCAGTATACAGAGTGTAATACTATTAATGAGAACAGCTAACTCATGGACCTCATAGAAGCAAACACCGCTATTACACTTCCACTCCGTGCACTGCGCATGAATCCAATGAAACGCTGTACTGAATGTTACATATCTGCAACGTCCTGATAGATAGAAAATAACGTGTCTGATGTCTGTGTATAACATAGCGGATTGAGTTGAGAGGAACTGTGTGGGCTCGTGCCCGTGCCCGGGACTTGAGAACAACTAAAGTGGTGCCAGACGCGTGTAGTTAAAGCGTTCACGAGCACCTACCCAGTCAGGCTTTTGTTACCTTAGTAACCAGTCCACGAGCACTTGCAACTTTTTCCTCTCCCTTATCTCTGCATGCTGCTGGCAGTGAGAGCTGAGGAGCACATCAAGAGGAAGGTCACCATCTCTCCCGGTGAAGGGAGATAAGTCTGGGGAGGCGAACAGGTCACGAACATCCCACGGAGCCTCGCAAACCCATAGAAGGCCACAACCTTTTGGGATTTCACACGGGAATTGAGGCAAACCATCTGGGGAACGGTGGAGCAGACTACCGTCGACTATACCTGTATCTTACCTCATGTGATTGAGGTCTACGAAAGTAAGTAGGCTGTGAGCCCCTACAAGGATTGTCGTTCACTGTCTAGAAGTATTACAAGTCTGGACTAAATATCTGTACTGCAGATCCTGTATAAGACTGTATTATTGTATTATAGTAGCCTTTGAACTCAGTGCTAAGAAGACCTTTAGCCACATTGCTACATTTTTTTCGTATACCTTTGGTTTCATTTCTGTTTTATGTTGTTACTTACTTTACATTGTGTCCATTTATAGCAGTTCTTTAACTCAATTGATACTGCCAATACTCTATTACAGTAGTGAACGCTTACTAGTTTAGAACGGTCAGATTAATTACTGTGTGTAATTGTAAAAGGTTATATCACGGTACTATCACATCTTAGGTCTTTTACTCTTAATTTTTGGAACATCTGATTAGCGCTGTGCAGCGAGCCACTCCTTGTTTTTTCATATATATATATATATATATATATATATATATATATATATATATATATATATACAGGTAGCCCTCAGTTTATGCCGGGGTTAGGTTCCAGAAGGAATGGTTGTAAATCGAAACCGTTTTAAATTGAAACCCAGTTTATAATGTAAGTCAATGGGAAGTGAGGGAGAGAGGTTCCAGGCCCCTCTCAAAATTGGCATAAGTAACACCTAATACATTATTTTTAAAGCTTTGAAATGAAGACTTTAAATGCTAAACAGCATTATAAACCTAATAAAATAATCACACAACACAGAATATATAATTAAACTAAGTTAAATGAACAAAAACATTTGCTAAACAGCATTATAAACCTAATAAAATAATCACACAGCACAGACTTCACTTGCATTTTTCTGCAAACAGTTCTTTCTATGCATTCCAATCTGGACTGATTTATAGACAGGAAGATCTTGTTCCTTTGAAATCTGCTTGATAGTTCAGGTCTGGTTAAACGGATTAATTTCAGCTTGCTTGGCTTTGCTGCAACACAAGCGGACAGCTCCACCTACTGGTTATTTTAATAAATGCACTGTTTCTCAATGCTTTTCAATAGCAGTCACATGACTGGGAAAAAAAAATTGTTATTCTTAAACGATGTAAATTGAACCATTGTAAAACGAGGGCCACCTGGTGTGTGTGTGTGTGTGTGTATATATATATATATATATATAGTAATGTTAGGTTATTTTATAGTTTAATCTTAGTTTTTTTTTATTTCACAGGTAAATTTTTATTTACTTTAAAATAGTTATATTGTAATTTTAATTTAAAGTTAGGGGAGTTTTAGGTTTAGGGGTTAATAGTTTAATGTAGTGTGTCGCGATATGGGGGCCCGGCGGTTTAGGGGTTTATAGGTTTAGGTTAGTAGTTGCGATGTGGGGGGCCAGCAGTTTAGGGGTTAATAAATGTATTTTATTAGTAGCGATGTGGGGGGCCGGCGGTTTAGGGGTTAATAGGTTTATGCTAGTAGTTGCAATGTGGGGGGGTCCGCGGTTTAGGGATTAATATGTTTATTTAGTGTTGGCGATGTGGGAGGTCGGCGGTTTAGGGGCTAATACTTTATTTTAGTGTTGGTGGTCGGCGGATTAGGGGTTAATAGGTGTAATATAGTATTTGCGATGGGGGGTATGGCGGTTTAGGGGTTTATAGGTAGTTTATGGGTGTTAGTGTACTTTGTAACATTTTAGTTATGAGTTTTGTGAAACATTTTTGTTTCGCTAAATTCATAACTACTGGTCTCAGATCGCGGAATGGATCAGGGCGGTATAGACTATAACACAAGCATTTTAGCCGGACCGCACAACCTGTAATACAGGTGCTATGAAAATCCTGCACTCAAAAGCCATTTTTTTAGTGCGGAATGGAGAGTTGCGTTAACCCTAAAATGCTAGCGGTAATAGCCCTAGCGCGGCGGCTTGTAATACAGGACACCTGTCCATTCAGCGCGCAATGGACAATTTTTTTAGCGGTATAGCCGTACTGCACAGTTCCACACAACTTGTAATCTTGCTGATTGTGCTCTCTCCCATGAAGTTGTGCATAACACAGCACTAATTCACTAAAATGCAAATCAATAGATAATAAAGAGTCAGAATAGGCTTAGGGGACGAATTATCATTGTGCGAGCGGACATGATCCGATATTGCGGATCATGTCCGATGCACATCGATAAATGCCGACAGGATACGCTGTCAGCATTTATCATTGCACCAGCAGTTCTTGTGAACTGCTGGTGCAATACCACCCCCTGCAGATTTGTGGCCAATCGGCCGCTAGCAGGGGGTGTCAATCAACCCGATGGTATTTGATCAGGTTGATTTCTGTTGATTTCTGTCCGCCGCCTCAGAGCAGGCGGACAGGTTATGGAGCAGCGGTCTTTAGACTGCTGCTTCATAAGTTGTGTTTCCGGTGAGCCTGAAGGCTCGACAGAAACACGGGGCATAAAGCTCCATAGGGAGCTTGATAAATATGCCCCCTAGATACAAGGTAATCACCAAGGAAAAAAGTATATTAATATAACCATGTAGGCTGTGCAAAACTGGGGGATGGGTAATGAAGGGATTATCTATCTTTTAAAACAAAACTCATTTTGGAGTAGACTTTCCCTTTAAGTAGATAAAAACATGTAAAAGCATAGTTATGCAAAATATTCAAATTTAATAAAGGTTTTAACTATGTATTTACTGTAAATATTTCACAATCCAATGTTCTGCACACGCTCTGTGTTTTTAAATTGATATTCCTATTTATATCTTTATACATCTATACCTCTATATTATCATGTATAGATATAGATTGTAGCAAAATACCATCAGATATATATATATATATAAATATTTATGAATAAATAGAACATAATTTGCTATATTCATATTTTCATGTCTGGTTAGCGCACATGAGAATATGCGATCGGGTTTGTGCGAGAGTGTGGGCTTAGGTTTTTCCCACTTTTTTTTCTCAATTGACTTCTAAGTTCGTTTTTTTGCACTTGTCGGGTTAGCTCGCTAGCGAAAACAGTTTACTTTCAACTCATAATTAACGCTCCACTTGTAATTAGGCCCTTGGTAGGGCACAAGTCAGGAAGGCTATATAAAGCATAAAAATTATCTTTGTTGTCAAAATATGTGTAGAGCTTTTAAAGTTATTTTCATATAAATTGATACAAGCTGTATATCTTGCTGTTCGCCAAAGCTGGAATCGGAGGTAATGCCCACAATAGGTCCAAGAACAGGAAATCCCACTCTAAGGGCAAGACAGGAATGCCCACTTGAGGACAAAGACAGGAATGCCCACTTGAGGCCTCTGCAGAGCTTGAGTGCAGTAGCTAGAGACTGGAACTAAACTAGCACCCTCTGCAGGGCTAGGCACTGAAAAAGGATCAAAGTGCTTGGCATGCACCTTCTGCAGGACTTGGGTACAGGAACAGGATGGTGACACAGGATAACAGGTAGCAGTGACAGGCTGGTGAATAGAGAATAGCCAGGAGACAAGCCAAGAGTAAGATACCTGAGAGCAGTCCTTTAAGTCACCAAATACAGGGAGATTTCGATTGAGTAGTCAGGAGAAAAGGACAAGTTTGGTATATTAGAATAGCAGTCGGATCTTTCATCAAATGAAAAGGGAAATCCAAGAGAGTAGTCAGGAGGCAAGCCGAATTCAGGAACCAGAGGGAAAAAGCCCCCAGAAACTCAAGTAAGGTCAGAGGCACTAACCGACTGGTAGAACCACAATGTCAGGACAGGAAGTGATCTGTGAGGCTACCTTTTATAGCAGTGCTGACGAGGTAACTGCCTGCAGCTGGCAGGCAGGTGCAGCTAAAGAGCACAGCCAGTACAGGCAACAGGTCTCCCAAACATCAGTTTCTAGAAAGGCAGAGAAACTGGCGCTCAGACCAAACCCGCTGCCTAGTACTTAAGGGGCCACCTCTAATAGGTCCCAAAAACTGCAATGAACAGACATAAGAAATCAGAGAGTACTGGCGCTAAATTCATAGGCTGGTGTTTTATCTAATCTGAAATAATTGGTCTAAAAATCTTCTCTAGTATGTAATATACATTAACATAACAACATAAAATTCTAAAAACAGCTTTAAAAAGCAGTTTATGATAGAATAATATATTTAAATGAATAAGCTGTTAATGATAGAACAATTTATTTATATGAAAAGTTAAAACATGTTAGCAATAAACTTTAAATTGATACATAACACAATATATGGTTTCAAAACTGGACGTCCAGGTTACGAGAAATGTATTTGAATAGTACAACTATGAAGTTGGTGTTGGGAAATACAACAGCATGTACTATACCACATGTATGAACAACATTGATGCTGTAGATGGCGCTGTTCAGTTTAGATTTCTGATTGTTTATATCTGTGATCTTGTTCATTCTTTTATACAGGAAGGAAGTTGTTTTTTAATCTCTATTGTGTTTTTCCTCCTCTGTGTGTGCTGACTATAGTTTTACAAGTCCTTTGGTATGTTCCAAATATTGCTGATGCATCTGTACAAGTAAAGCCTAATGCAGTTTTCTTTAAAAGCTTCCAGTGTCTTTTTGATACATACACCAACAGGTTATGGGCCCAGACACTGAAGAAAAAGAAACTACAAGTCAGTAAGTGTTGCATCTATGATCCAAGCAAATACTGTGTGAGGAAACAAGAGCTGCATCCAAATTACTGAAAGATGGCAAGTGGTTCAGATGTGAAATATGCAATAGCGAAGTTAAATAATACCAACTACCAGCTGTGGAAGTTTAAGCTTGAAATGCTGTTATCCAAAGATGATTTATGGGAGGTGCTGGATACAAACAGACCCACTGATAATCCAGGGGAATGGGACAAGAAAAACAGACAAGCAAAAGCAGTTATAAGCCTGTTAGTGGAGGATGATCAACTCATTCACATAAGAAAAGAAAACACAGCTAAAGGTATGTGGACTGCACTACAAAAACTGCATGAGCGTTCAAACTTAAATAGTAAACTATATTTGCTGCGCAAACTATATAAGATGAGGCTGGAAAAAGGCCAGGAAATGTGTGAACATGTGAATGCTATGCTAGAGATTGTGGAACAGCTATGTGCAATTGGAGAAGAAATTAAAGACAATCATATAGTAGCATTGTTACTATGCAGCCTTCCAGAGTCATATAGTGCCCTTATCAATGCTCTAGAAACCAGACCTGAACAAGAACTAACACTAGAATATGCTAAGGGAAAACTAATTGATGAATATAATAGAAGAAAGGAAAACATGCATAGTGAAGAAAATGAGAGATCAGAGGTAGCTCTGAAGGCGCAAGAAGGCACAAAACAAAACAGAGAAACCAGAGTGTGTTTTCGCTGCAAAAAGGTCGGTCACCTGAAAAAGAACTGCTCAATCTGGAAAGCTGAGCAGCGAAGGTTAGAACCACCTACAAGAGAGAGAGCTAAGGCAGCCACAAAGCAAACTGCAGCTGCATCATGGAGCGGCAGCTTTAAAGTGACTCAGAATAGTACACCACACGGATGGTGCATTGACTCAGGGGCAACTAGTCACATGACAAGTGACGAGACATTCTTCACAGAAATTGATTTCAATACTAAAGATAAAGTCTTCCTAGCAAATGGGAAAAGTATTACAGCTGAAGGTAATGGTCGAGGGTTCCTGACTTGCATCACACCATCAGGAGGTAAGCAAAGCATTCTAGTAAAGAATGTTCTGTACGTCCCAAGTTTAGAAGGAAGCCTCCTATCAGTGAAAACTCTTGCTAACAATGGACTCACAGTTCAGTTCCAAGGCAATGAATGCACAATTCGAAACAGGAAACAAATCCTAGCAAAAGGAAGATTGAACGAACACCTGTACAAACTTATCACTGAAAGGAAGCAAGCCAAAACAGCCATTCATAATCCACACAACAAATGTATCCACCTGTGGCACAGGCGATTAGGGCATCGAAACCCAGAGGCCATAAAGGAACTTGCAAAGGAAGGTTTATCAGAAGACATGATAATTTTGCCTTGTGACATGCTCATGAAGTGCACATGTTGTATCAAAGCAAAGGCCACACGTACCCCACTTCCACAAGCCAGTCAAAGAAAAACCACTCACCCCATGGAACTCATACACAGTGACGTGTGTGGACCAATGAAAAACCCCACACCCGGCGGGAACAGACATTTACTGACTTTCATTGACGATTATTCCAGGTACACAACAACATATCTGATGAAGCACAAAAGTGAGACATCAGAGAAACTTCAAGAATTTATAGCTACATTCAGCAATAAATTTCAACGGAAACCAGGAACAATACGTACCGACAACGGAGGGGAATATATGAGTAAGGAAGTGGAGTCATACATGAAGAAACAAGGCATTATACACCAAACGACTGTACCATACACTCCTGAGCAAAATGGTGTTGCAGAAAGGAAAAATCGCACCCTCATAGAAATGGCAAGATGCATGCTTTCAGACGCCAATTTACCTAACCAGTACTGGGGTGAAGCAATAATGACTGCAACATACTTACAGAACAGGCTACCATCAAAAACTATTGAGAGCACCCCATATGAAATGTGGAATGGATCAAAACCTAGTATGGGACATATTAGAGTGTTTGGATGTAAAGCATATGCCCATGTTCCAAGTGAGAAACGCTCCAAATGAGAGAACACAGCCATAGAAGGCATTCTTATGGGCTACAGTGAACAAAGTAAAGGCTATAGAATTCTTCATCCAAAGACCAACAAGATCACAATAAGCCGCAGTGTTTATTTTGATGAAAGTCAAACATCAGAAAAAATGTCCCTCGAAAGCCATAAAGAGAACCTCTCCACTGAATCAGCAAGAGATGCTGACCAAAGTGAAGCTGTACAGGAGACAGAGCAAGAAGTGGAGCTTACAATAGAAAAAACAGCTACTCACAAACCAATAGAACCCACTGAACAACCAGAAATCAGAAAATCAACTCGGGTGACGAAAGGTATACCACCCCGCAAGCTGTCATACATCGCTAAGACACATGAAACACTCGAACCAACATCCTGGGAAGATATTGAAAAATTGCCAAAAAGGGAAGCCAACCAATGGAGAAAAGCAGCCGAAGAAGAAATAAAATCACTTCAGGAAAACAAAACCTGGACACTCACTGAGCTCCCCCCCCGGTCGCAAAGCTATAGGAAGCAAATGGACTTTTAAAGTAAAATACGATGCAGAAGGAAATATCCACAGATACAAGGCAAGATTAGTTGCAAAGGGATATTCACAGAAATTTGGAGAAGATTATGATGAAACTTTTGCTCCAGTTGTAAAACACTCCACCATCAGAGCGCTCCTTAGCATTGCAGCCGGAAAGGACATGCAAGTGAGGCACCTGGACGTCAAAACTGCTTTCCTATATGGAGACATCAAAGAGGATCTCTACATGGAACAGCCACCTGGATTTGAGAGGGAACCGAACCTTGTATGCAAACTTCAAAAGAGCATCTATGGACTAAAGCAAGCTGCGAGAATGTGGAATGAAAAAGTGAATAAAGTACTCATGAAACAAGGATTCTCAAGAAGCAAAGCAGATCCATGTCTATATTCAAGGCATCAAGAAAACAAATGGATATACATCCTAATTTATGTTGATGACATCATAACTTGTTTTGAACAAGAAGGGGACTGTGACCAAATAGTTCATATATTAAAACAGAACTTTGAGATTAAAGAACTAGGGAACATCACTTATTATTTAGGAATCCAAATAGAAAGGGAAGAGGATGGAAGCTATCTTCTTAACCAAAGTCAGAAAATTACAGAAATATTAGAGCAATTTCACATGCAAGATGCAAAAGAGGTTAAAACACCTATGGAACCAGTAAGCAAACTATTGCACAAGAAACAAACGAACAGCAGACCATAAGAATTATTGGTACATATGATGACAAAAGTGTCTGTATAAAGAATATCATCCAAAGACATTGGCATGTTATTCAAGAAGACGATGATCTAAAGGAAGTAATTTCTGAAAAACCTAACATTACCTATAGAAGATCAAAAAACCTTAAAGATATACTTATGGAGAGTCATTACTCTAAAGACTTACCCAGAACCTGGTTGCGAGAAACAAAAGGGTTCCATAAGTGTGGAAGATGTCAAGCCTGTAAGAACATGGCCCCTACTAAAACCTTCGTACACCCTAACACAGAAAAACAGTATGAAATTAAAGATTTTCTAAACTGTAGATCTAAGCAAGTTATATATATCGCTATGTGCAAATGCCCAAAAATCTACGTGGGTGAGACCTCGAGAGAACTAAGAACCAGAGTGCTAGAACACATAGGCGATATTAAATGGAATAGAAATGTTCCTGTAGCACAACACATGAATAATGAACATCAGGGACATAAATATGAAATCTATTTCTGTGCAATTGAACAAGTAAAATTGAAAGGGAGGAGGGGCGATATTAATAAAATGTTATTGCAAAAAGAATGCAGATGGATCCATGAATTGCAATCCACCTCACCTAAGGGACTGAATGAAGCAATATCATATAAATGTTTCTTATAGTCTACGGATCATGACATACAATTTGTTTTTCATGATCATTTAAAAACCGTTCCCTTCTGAACTAAATATTTATGCATTATACAAAATAATATCTTTGAAATGGCATAAAGGAGTTGAAACCTTTTGAAATAATTTTTGAAATTATTTACGATTAGTTCGCATAAACCTATACTTCACTGTGTATAACACTGAGGAGAAATTGTTTCTACTCCCTAACAAGCATTTGCCTTCCCAATGAGTAAAGAAATAATTTTGAATGATCTGAAGGGAGATCACTAGGGACATTTTCAAGTAGTCTTATAAGTATATCATTTCATTGCTTAAATTTAAATTAATTCAGTAAATACTAGCAATCCCTTTAAGAAATTACTGTTCAAGAGATGTTCTGTAATTTTTCAATACACCGATACCTCCATTAACTGAGGGATGTTGTGTCTTTATAAAACTAGTTATATGAGCTCTTTAATTTACAACTATTAAGCCCCCTTTGTGTCCTAATAGTCTTGATATCAATCAATACTTTAAAGGTTTCAAATATACTTAACACATCTAATGCATTCTAATGAGGCCATAGCGGAGTTTACACCTCCGTGTATACTGTGTAATTGATTTACATACGTTGCCATGACGACGGAGCAGTATAATTCACCGCATCTATTGCTGGGCTGGCCCTATGCCCTGACGAAGTCACGTTCAGTGACGGAAACGCGTCGGTGGGCGTGGACAGCGTTGCAGCTAGCGTGGTCTAACCATACCGGTCACAAATGCTCACATACTAATTCAGCGGTCTGGCACATTTAATACCGCCTTACTTAGCCTATATTGGGTTTATACAGGGGGGTTTTGCTGCTGTTGTACCACCATTTATTAGCACTCAATGTAAAGTTAACAAGTTTGTCTAAACTCTATACATAAAACGCTACTACGCTATATGTTTGGTTACATAGTAACCTCTGATTCTATGATTCATGACTAAATGTAATTACTTGCATTGAACCTAGTGCAATACTAGCGGTTAGGTTACTCTCAGCATAACATCTCTACTGAATAGTTGCTAAGCTTTGAATACGGATATTATGTATGTGAACTAGACCTATCTGACAGGGGAATAGTTAGAAATCGGCTGACTCTGTTCAATCAGAGCAGTACGCAGAGAGGAGGACGCCTTTGAGCGCATAGATAGTGCATATTTGTTTATGCCTGTATGATTGAAACCTCTTGTGCATATGTGATTACTTTTTTGCTAACTTCTCTTTCTTATATTGTCTGACTAGACACGCTAAACCTGTCCACTAGCCTTAATTTTAATACTTGGGTTTATAGAATATAGGCAATGAATTTGTGAATTATGGAAGTGACAATCCCATTCTTCACTAGCTTTCTATATTACCTTATTTTTTAACTTGTCCAATTACCTATAGGGGCATATTGGGAATCGGAACTGTATGAATTTGGTTCAGAGGTTGCATAACCCTGGATTTATTTCCCTTATATATTACCCCCTATGAGTAACGTCTGTTTTCAAGCATAATTGTTAAATAAAGTGTAATTTTACTCCATTTTCTATTTGACTTATTCAGTGTATAATTCTACACTTGACTTCAATGTCACAAATCCCCTTTTGGTTCCCTAACCTTACTACTATGGAACCAGATTACCTGAAAAACAACGGAATAGAAAACTTGTTACCCAATAACGACAATTACCGCAGGGCAATTGGAAAATTGCTATACATTGCCACCGTGACAAGACCAGACATTGCCGCAGCAATAGGTATACTCTGTAGAAAAGTTGCGACACCATGTCAACGCGACTGGAATGCAGTAAAGAGGGTGATACAGTACCTAAAAGGAACAATTCGGATGAAGCTGCGACTGCCAGCAACATCAAACCCAAAACTAATTGGATATGTTGATGCTGATTGGGCCGGAGATACCACTGACCGCAAATCTACAAGTGGTTACATCTTCCAGTATGGAGAAGGAACAATAAGTTGGTCCAGTCGAAAACAAGCGACTGTTGCACTCTCTTCAACGGAAGCAGAATATATAGCAGCAGCACATGCATGTCAAGAAGCAATTTGGATTTGTCAACTTTTTAAAGACATGGGACTGGATGTGTCTAAACCCATACCAATTCTTGAAGACAACCAAGGGTGTATAAAGTTGACACAATCAGAAAGAGTGAATCCTCGAACCAAGCACATTGATGTAAAATATCATTTACTCAGGGACATGCAAGAACAAGGTATTATTGACATTCAATACTGCCCATCGGAAGAGATGACTGCAGACGCACTCACAAAGCCGTTGCCAAAGGAACGGCATTGTTTTCTTCAAAAGAAACTGAATGTTGTGTAATTATGTACATGCCGTTGAGAAGGGGTGTTGGGAAATACAACAGCATGTACTATACCACATGTATGAACAACATTGATGCTGTAGATGGCGCTGTTCAGTTTAGATTGCTGATTGTTTATATCTGTGATCTTGTTCATTCTTTTATACAGGAAGGAAGTTGTTTTTTAATCTCTATTGTGTTTTTCCTCCTCTGTGTGTGCTGACTATAGTTTTACAAGTCCTTTGGTATGTTCCAAATATTGCTGATGCATCTGTACAAGTAAAGCCTAATGCAGTTTTCTTTAAAAGCTTCCAGTGTCTTTTTGATACATACACCAACAGTTGGATCCTTTAAAAATATATATATAATATGTGTGCACACAAATCTTTACAAACAGAGTACGAACAGAGTAAGCATCATCCATTGAGTCTGTAATATAGTGGCGGTAGGTGGATGCGCGGAGGTTCGACATGGAGGTTCTCTTCATGCGATCGTCCGCCGCACACTGAAGATTAAATGCAAGGTTCGCCTTTTATATTGGGGTACCGTTGCATTCCTATTGGCTGAAAAATTCAAATCAGCAAATAGGATAAGAGCTGCTTAAATCCTATTGGCTGATTGGTGGTTTAGGGGTTAATAGGTTTAGTTAGTGTTGGCGATATCGAGGGTGGCGGTTTAGGTGTTAATAGGTTAAGTTAGTGTTAGCGATGTGGGGGGCGGTGGCAGTTTAGGGGTTAAAAGGTTTGGTTAGTGTTGGCGATGTGGGGGGGGGTAGCGGTTTAGGGGCTAATAGGTTTAGTTAGTGTTGGCGATGTCAGGGAACGGCGGTTTAGAGGTTAATAGGTTTAGTTAGTGTTGGCGATGTGGGGGGCGGCGGTTTAGGAGTTAATAGGTTTAGTTAGTGTTGGCGATGTGGGGGGGGGCGGCGGTTTAGGTGTTAATAGCTTTATTTAGTGTTGGGGAACGGCGGTTTAGATCATTTTGTTTTGGTAAATTAGTTATGTGTTAAGTTAATTAGTTATTTCGGATCCATTGTTTATTCATATTCATTATTCTATTGTAAACTTTAGAATAGAATAATGAATATGAATAAAGAATAGAACCGAAATAACGAACGGATCCGAAATAACAAATGGATCCGAAAAAAGATTTAACTTAACAAAACTAATTTGCCGAAATGAAAATATTTTTTTAACTTAACCCCTTAGTGACCAGACCACTTTTCAATTTGTTGACCATCTGGGACCAAGGCTATTTTTGCATTTCTGCGATGTTTGTGTTTAACTGTAATTTTCCTCTTACTCATTTACTGTACCCACACATATTATATACTGTTTTTCTCGCCATTAAATGGACTTTCTAAAGATATGATTATTTTCATCATATCTTATAATTTACTATAAAAAAAAATATAAAATATGAGGAAAAAATGAAAAAAAAATGCACTTTTTCTAACTTTGAGCCCCAAAATTTCTTACACATCTACAACCACCATAAAATACCAATGCTAAACAGTTTCTAAATTTTGTCCTGAGTTTATAAATACCCAATGTTTACATGTTCTTTGCTTTTTTTGCAAGTTATAGGGCAATAAGTACAAGTAGCACTTTGCTATTTCAAAACCATGTTTTTTCAAAATTGGCGATAGTTACATTGTAACACCAATATCTGTCATGAATCCCTGAATAACCCTTCAAATGTATATATTTTTTAAAAGAAGACAACCTAAGGTATTAAACTTGGGGTATTTTGACTTTTTTCATGCAACCATTTTACCACCAATCTATGCCAAAGTTTGGGGGGGGGGAAAAATAATTTGATTTTTTGACAAAATAGCAATTTAAGAATACATTTACTGATAATATTAAGGGTTACTGCCAAATAACACCCTCATATGTCTTCAGCAGCATCTCCTGGGTACAGTGATACCACCCATGTATAGGTGTGTCGGGTTCTCGGGGGGCTAAAAGCTCTTATTTTTAGGGAGCGCATTCCAGTTTTTCAACTTGGAATTTTCACATCGGTCATCATGCACCCATGTCCTATTTGGGACATTTCTGAAGCTGGTCAATGGAATTTACCCCATCAAACCATATATTTTTGAAAAGTAGACACCCTAGGGTATTTCAAATGCTTGTATTTTAACACTTTCCATGCACTAATTCAACCACCAGTCTTTGTCAAACTTTTGGGTAGTCATTATTTTGTGTTATTTTTCACACACATTGTACTTTAGGCATGGATTCTCAGTTCCTGTTATGTGTTACTACCAAAAAACCCCTCAATATGTGTTCAACAACATCTCCTGAGTACAGTGATACCACCCATGTATAGGTGTGTCGGATTCTCTGGGGGCTAAAAGGCCTTAATTTTAGGAAGCGCATTCCAGTTTTTCAACTTGGAATTTTCACATCGGTCATCATGCACCCATGTCCTATTTGGGACATTTCTGAAGCTGGTCAATGGAATTTACCCCCATCAAACCATATATTTTTGAAAAGTAGACACCCTAGGGTATTTCAAATGCTTGTATTTTAACACTTTCCATGCACTAATTCAACCACCAGTCTTTGTCAAACTTTTGGGTAGTCATTATTTTGTGTTATTTTTCACACACACATTGTACTTTAGGCATGGATTCTCAGTTCCTGTTATGTGTTACTACCAAAAAACCCCTCAATATGTGTTCAACAACATCTCCTGAGTACAGTGATACCACCCATGTATAGGTGTGTCGGGTTCTCTGGGGGCTAAAAGGCCTTAATTTTAGGAAGCGCATTCCAGTTTTTCAACTTGGAATTTTCACATCGGTCATCATGCACCCATGTCCTATTTGGGACATTTCTGAAGCTGGTCAATGGAATTTACCCCATCAAACCATATATTTTTGAAAAGTAGACACCCTAGGGTATTTCAAATGCTTGTATTTTAACACTTTCCATGCACTAATTCAACCACCAGTCTTTGTCAAACTTTTGGGTAGTCATTATTTTGTGTTATTTTTCACACACATTGTACTTTAGGCATGGATTCTCAGTTCCTGTTATGTGTTACTACCAAAAAAACCTCAATATGTGTTCAACAACATCTCCTGAGTACAGTGATACCACCCATGTATAGGTGTGTCGGGTTCTCTGGGGGCTAAAAGGCCTTAATTTTAGGAAGCGCATTCCAGTTTTTCAACTTGGAATTTTCACATCGGTCATCATGCACCCATGTCCTATTTGGGACATTTCTGAAGCTGGTCAATGGAATTTACCCCCATCAAACCATATATTTTTGAAAAGTAGACACCCTAGGGTATTTCAAATGCTTGTATTTTAACACTTTCCATGCACTAATTCAACCACCAGTCTTTGTCAAACTTTTGGGTAGTCATTATTTTGTGTTATTTTTCACACACATTGTACTTTAGGCATGGATTCTCAGTTCCTGTTATGTGTTACTACCAAAAAAACCCTCAATATGTGTTCAACAACATCTCCTGAGTACAGTGATACCACCCATGTATAGGTGTGTCGGGTTCTCTGGGGGCTAAAAGGCCTTAATTTTAGGAAGCGCATTCCAGTTTTTCAACTTGGAATTTTCACATCGGTCATCATGCACCCATGTCCTATTTGGGACATTTCTGAAGCTGGTCAATGGAATTTACCCCCATCAAACCATATATTTTTGAAAAGTAGACACCCTAGGGTATTTCAAATGCTTGTATTTTAACACTTTCCATGCACTAATTCAACCACCAGTCTTTGTCAAACTTTTGGGTAGTCATTATTTTGTGTTATGTTTCACACACATTGTACTTTAGGCATGGATTCTCAGTTCCTGTTATGTGTTACTGCCAAAAAACACCTCAATATGTGTTCAACAACATCTCCTGAGTACAGTGATACCACCCATGTATAGGTGTGTCGGGTTCTCTGGGGGCTAAAAGGCCTTAATTTTAGGAAGCGCATTCCAGTTTTTCAACTTGGAATTTTCACATCGGTCATCATGCACCAATGTCCTATTAGGGACATTTCTGAAGCTGGCCAATGGAATTTACCCCCATCAAACCATATATTTTTGAAAAGTAGACACCCTAGGGTATTTCAAATGCTGGTATTTTAACACTTTCCATGCACTAATTCAACCACCAGTCTTTGTCAAACTTTTGGGTAGTCATTTTTTTGTGTTATTTTTCACACACATTGTATTTTAGGCATGGATTCTAAGTTCCTGTTATGTGTTACTGCCAAAAAGCACCTCAATATGTGTTCAACAACATCTCCTGAGTACAGTGATACCACCTATGTATAGGTGTGTTGGGTTCTCTGGGGGCTAGAAGGCCTTATTTTTAGGAAGCGCATTCCAGTTTTTCAATTTGGAATTTTCACATCGGTCATCATGCACCCATGTCCTATTTGGGACATTTCTGAAGCCGGTCAATGAAATTTACCCCCATAAAACCATATATTTTTGAGAAGTAGACCCCCTAGGGTATTTGAAATGCTGGTATTTTCACACTTTCCATGAACTTATTTAACCACCAGTCTTTGTCAAACTTTTGGGTAGTCATTTTTTTGTGTTATTTTTCACACACATTGTACTTTAGGCATGGATTCCCAGTTCCTGTTATGTGTTACTGCCAAAAAACACCTCAATATGTGTTCAACAACATCTCCTGAGTACAGTGATACCACCCATGTATAGGTGTGTTGGGTTCTCTGGGGGCTAGAAGGCCTTATTTTTAGGAAGCGCATTCCATTTTTTACACTTCCCCTTTTCACATCCCATGCACCCATGTTCTATTTAAGACATTTCTGAAGCCGGCCAATGTAATTTACCCCCATAAAACCATATATTTTTGAAAAGTAGACATCCTAGGGTATTTCAAATGCAGGTGTTTTAACACTTTCCATACACTAATTCAACCACTAGTCTTTGTCAAACTATTGGGCATTCATTTCTTTGTGTTATTTTTCACATACATTGTATTTTAGACATGGATTCACAGCTCCTGTTATGTGTTACTACCAAAGAAGACACCAATATGTGGTCACCAACATCTCCTGAGTTCAGTGATACCACCTATGCATAGGTTTGGTGGCTTGTTTGGGCGGTGCAATGCCAAATGTCTGACATGTGTTTGTGATTTTTTTTCACATTTAACATATTTTCTTTGCCTATTGTCTTTTTTGGGGGTCTTTTAACATACCCCAATTTATTTGTTTTCCATAAATGTGATTATATTTAAAAAGTTGACCCCCCAAGGTATTATACATGGAGTGGTTTGATGACTTTGATGCAACCGTTTTAGCCCAAAAAATTGGAGAAAGTATATGGTGGTAATTTTTCAATTTTCATTGTTACAGACACATTGCTTTTTTACTATGATTTAGGAGAGACTGTTGTAAGTTATTGCAAAAGAATACTTCAGGTTGTTTTCTGCAAGGCACCCTGAGTACACCTATGCCCCCCATGCATAGGTTTGCCAGGATTTTGGGAAGGTTATGTTACATGATTTTAGTTATTAAAAATGAGAGTATTTCTTCTGATAGGCCTATCTTTAGTTTGGGGCCTATCACATACCCCACTTTTATTTATTGCATTCAAAGTGTATATTTTTTAAATGTTGACACCCCAAGGTATTGTATATGGTGTGCTTTGATGCCTTTGAAGCAACCGTTTTAGCCCAAAAAATTGGAGAAAGTATATGGTGGTAATTTTTCAATTTTCATTTTTACAGACACATTGCTTTTTGACTATGATTTAGGAGAGATTGTTGTAAGTTATTGCAAAAGAATACTTCAGGTTGTTTTCTGCAAGGCACCCTGAGTACACCTATGCCCCCCATGCATAGGTTTGCCAGGATTTTGGGAAGGTTATGTTACAATTTTATGACTTGTGATTTTAGTTATTAAAAATGAGAGTATTTCTTCTGATAGGCCTATCTTTAGTTTGGGGCCTATCGCATACCCCACTTTTATTTATTGCATTCAAAGTGTATATTTTTTAAATGTTGACACCCCAAGGTATTGTATATGGTGTGCTTTGATGCCTTTGAAGCAACCGTTTTAGCCCAAAAAATTGGAGAAAGTGTATGGTGGTAATTTTTCAATTTTCATTTTTACAGACACATTGCTTTTTGACTATAATTTAGGAGAGACTGTTGTAAGTTATTACAAAAACATACTTCAGGTTGTTTTCTGCAAGGCACCCTGAGAACACCTATGTCCCCCATGCATAGGTTTGACAGGGGTTTTGGTTAAAAAAAAACAGGCCCAATTTTAGAAAAAAATAGAGTAGTGAAATGTAAAAATCTGGCACAGTAAAAGTAAAAAAAACAAAAAAACATCTAACTGTAAACATAACCAAAAAAATATATATATATATGTAACAGCAAATGTATTTATTTTTTTAAAAATTGACCATTGTATGGTACCGCTTGAAGCAGTCCCCAATGCAGAGTGCAGGCTGTCCAGGGCAATCAGGACAGTAATATATGGTGTCCCTTCTCTTCCCCCTCTTGGTACAGACTCTGCATTTTTTTTGTGGTTTCTGCTTTGTGGCAGTAGGGGGGATTTTAAAAATAAAATGGGTAGCCCCAACTCTGCTCTCTCCCATCACCGCCCGGGGAGCAGGTGCATCATGGTACAAAATCCCCGTAATAATCTGGAGCTGAAACTGTAAAAAAGTCTTTTTAACTCTGGGGTTTGCTTTTTTGAACAACAAAAAAGCGTTGTGGGTTGCAATCTGCATTAGGTAAATTGCAACCTTTTTGTACCAGGCCCTTGTCTTCCGCATAATTAGGTAGGGCTGCAGCAGCTGATCAGCCAGATCAACCCCACCCATATGCCGGTTATAAGACTTGATGCACACTGGCTTCCTTATGATCTCAGCTCTGCCACGTACAGAAACCGCCACCGTCCTCTCTGTGTGGATGGTGGTAAGAAGGTATACATCCTTCTTGTCTCTGTACTTCAGTGCCAACAGCTCCTCTTGGCGCAGAGCTGAGGTCTCCCCCCTTCGTAGCCGGGTGCGTACAAGCTGTCCTGGGAAACCTGCGCGGTTCTTTTTAATTGTACCGCAAGCTACTGTATCAAAGCAATACAGTAGCTTGAACAAAAGGACACTTGTATAAAAATTGTCTAAGTACAAGTGATACCCTTTGTTCATTAGGGGTAATATCAGGTCCCAGACAATCTTGCCAGTGGTTCCCATATGTTCTGGGCAACCTGGAGGGTCAAGGTGGCTATCCTTTCCCTCATACACCCGGAAGGCCTGAGTATACCCAGTCTCGCTGTCACAGAGCTTATACACCTTTACCCCATATCTGGAGCGTTTGGAAGGAATATACTGCTTGAATCCCAGCCTTCCCTTATACTTCATTAGGGATTCATCAACGCATATATTCCTTCCAGGTGTATAAGCCTCTGCAAACCTGGCAGAAAAGTGGGTTATCAGGGGGCGGATTTTATACAGCCTGTCAAATTGGGGATGCTCCCTAGGGGGGCACAGGCTGTTGTCGCTGAAGTGCATGAAATGCAGAATCATTTCATACCTCTTCCTCGACATAGTCTGGGAGAAAATGGGGGTAGAGCAGATGGGGCTAGTACTCCAGTAGAAGCGAATGGAGGGTTTCTTTATGATGCCCATCAGCATAGTCAATGCCCAGAATTTTTTGAATTCTGGCACATTGATGGGGGCCCATTGCTGCTTTGCCAAATATGTTCCAGGCTTTGCAGCACGGAACTGATGGGCATATAAATTAGTTTGGGCGACAATGTTCCCCAATATATCATCGCCCAGAAACACTTCCAGAAACTGCTGGGGGCTAAAACCTGCCACATCTATATTTATGCCAGCATTTGCTGTGAAGGGTGGGATATCTGGCCTCTGGAGATGAGGCGTTACCCACTCTTCAGCAGCAATGGCAGCAACACGCCTCCTTCTGGCAGGGGGGCTAGCAGGGGGGCTGGCAGGGGGGCTGGCAGGGGGGCTAGCAGCCACAGATACATCACTATCAGTTGAGACTGCATCTAGTGATGTATCTGAGCACATGGCAGGGTCAAAATTGGGGTCTGAGTCAGAAATAGAGGCATCTGACTCTGACGCAAGGATGGCATACGCCTCCTCAGCACTATATCTTTCCTGTGACATTTTTGTATCTGTCACAGAAAACAATTACTAAAAAAAATTAAATTAACTAAATTAATTAACTAAATTAACTAGCAAAAATGTACAGCTATGCTACTGCCAGTGATTTATAGCGATCACTGGCAAGCTAGGGGTTAATGGCTCTGAAAATTAAATTAAATTAACTAAATGTTTCTGAAAAGAGCCTTTGGGTTTTTAAAAAATTACAACAACAAAATTAACCCCTAAAAAAATGCACAGACAGCAAAAAAGTACAGCTATGCAACTGCCAGTGATTTATAGTGATCACTGGCAAGCTAGGGGTTAATGGCTCTGAAAATTAAATTAAATTAACTAAATTAATTAACTAAATTAACTAGCAAAAAAGTACAGCTATGCTACTGCCAGTGATTTATAGCGATCACTGGCAAGCTAGGGGTTAATGGCTCTGAAAATTAAATTAAATTAACTAAATGTTTCTGAAAAGAGCCTTTGGGTTTTTAAAAAATTACAACAACAAAATTAACCCCTAAAAAAAATGCACAGACAGCAAAAAAGTACAGCTATGCAACTGCCAGTGATTTATAGCGATCACTGGCAAGCTAGGGGTTAATGGCTCTGAAAATTAAATTAAATTAACTAAATGTTTCTGAAAAGAGCCTTTGGGTTTTTAAAAAATTACAACAACAAAATTAACCCCTAAAAAAATGCACAGACAGCAAAATGCAGCAAAAAAAAAGTGCACCTATGCTACTGCCAGTGATATATAGTGATCACTGGCAAGCTAGGGGTTAATGGCTCTGAAAATTAAATTAACTAAATGTTTCTGAAAAGAGCCTTTGGGTTTTTAAAAAATTACAACAACAAAATTAACCCCTAAAAAAATGCACAGACAGCAAAATGCAGCAAAAAAAAGTGCACCTATGTTACTGCCTGTGATATATAGTGATCACTGGCAAGCTAGGGGTTAATGGCTCTGAAAAGAGCCTTTGGTTCTATATTTTTTAACAAATAAAAGAAATAAATCTCTCTCTCTGCTAAATACAGGTCTCTCTCTCTCTCCAACAAAATGGCAAGTGAGGAGAGGGAGGGAGATCCACACTGATCATAGTCAATATTTACAAATATTGACATGATCAGACAAATGGGGTATTTTATTATTATTATTTTTTTTAGGGTGGGAGGCTCAGATTGGGTGACCCTAGCTTGCCCCTATGATGAGGCAGGCTAGGGACACCCCCAGAGGCCCCATGATGCACTGGGCATCGCCATCTTGGATGCCTAGTGAAGGGGGAGGGGGGGGGGGCTATTTAGGGCTTTTTTTTTAATATACGTTTTTTTTTTTAATTATTACTTTTATTTTATAACTAACTAAGTGCCTCGACCCACCGAGGCACTTAGCACACAATCAGAGCATCGGAAGCGTGTCCGATCGCTTCCGATGCTCTGAAACACTGCCGGGCTCCATGTGGAGCGAAACCGGAAGTGATCACTCGTGGGGGAGTGATCAATCCGGTCCCGGCACTCGGGAACAGTATTGCAGGATGCCTAGACCTCAAGGCAAGCCTGCAATACTGTTAGAGCAGCTGGAAGCGATTCCGATCGCTTCCAGTGCTCTGTTAAACCGACGACGTATGCCATACGTCCTCGGTCGTTAAGTGCTTTTTTTTTGAGGACGTATGGCATACGTCGTCGGTCGTTAAGGGGTTAAAGGGACATTAAACCCAAATTTTTTTCTTTCATGATCCAGACAGAGAATACAATTTTAAAACACATTCCAATTTACCTCTATTATCTAATTTACTTCTTTCTTCAGATATCCTTTGTTGAAGAAATAGCAATGCACATGGGTCAGCCAATCACACGAGGCATCTATGTGCAGCCACCAATCAGCAGCTACTGAGCCTATCTAGATATGCTTTTCAGGAAAGAATATCAAGAGAATTAAGCAAATTAGATAATAGAAGTAAATGAGAAAGTTGTTTAAAATTGTATTCTCTATCTGAATCATGAAAGAAAAAAATTAGGTTTAATGTCCCTTTAACTAATTTCGCGAAACAAAATGATTTATTTAACTAATGAAAGCTAAACTAAACAAATTTTTTAGCGTTGCACATATCTAATTATTTTTTAAAGGATCCAACTTCATAGTTGTACTATTCAGATACATTTCTCTTAACCTGGACGTCCAGTTTTTAAACATTTGTATATTGTGTTTATCAATTTAAAATTTTATTGCTAACATGTTTTAACTTTTCATATAAATATATTGTTCTATCCAAAACAGCTTATTTATATAAATATATTATTCTATTATAAACTGCTTGTTCAAGCTATTTTTTTTTAATTTTATGTTGTTATGTTAAAGGGACAGTTTAGGCCAAAATAAACTTTCATGATTCAGATAGAGAATGTAAATTTAAACAATTTTCCAATTTACTTTTATCACCAATTTTGCTTTGTTCTCTTGGTATTCTTAGTTGAAAGCTTAACCTAGGAGGTTCATATGCTAATTTCTTAGACCTTGAAGCCGACCTCTTTCAGATTGCATTTTAACAGTTTTTCACCACTAGAGGGTGTTAGTTCACATATCTCATATAGATAACACTGTGCTCGTGCACGTGAAGTAATCTGGGAGCAGGCACTGATTGGCTAGACTGTAAGACTGTCAAAAGAACTGAAAAAAGGGGCAGTTTGCAGAGGCTTAGATACAAGATAATCACAGAGGTTAAAAGTATATTAATATAACTGTGTTGGTCATGCAAAACTGGGAAATGGGTAATAAAGGGATTATCTATCTTTTAAAACAATAAAAATTCTGGTGTAGACTGTCCCTTTAATGTAAATGACATACTAGAGAAGATTTTTAGGCCAATTATATCATATTAGATATAACCCCAGACTATGAATTTAGCACCAGTACTCTCTGATTTCTTCTCCCAAAGCATCAGCACAAGCTAAAGAGGCCCATTTATCAAGCTCCGACTGGAGCTTGAGGGCCCGGGTTTGTCTGAAGACTCGCCAGAAACAGCAGTTTTGAAGCAGCGGTCTAAAGACCGCTGCACCATAACCCTGTCCGCCTGCTCTGCAGAGCTGCTGGTGCAATGCTGAATACGGAGAGTGTATTGCTCTCCGCATTAAGCGAGGTCTTGCGAACCTGATCCGCACTATCGGATCATGTCTTTATATTGGGGTACCGTTGCATTCCTATTGGCTGAAAAATTCTAATCAGCCAATAGGATGAGAGCTGCTTAAATCCTAATGGCTGATTTTAATTTTTCAGCCAAAAAAGAGGACCTCCACGTCGGACGCCTGGACCTCCACCTGGACCTCCACCTGGACCTCCACCTTCGCGCATCTACCGACTACTCCGCCTCCGCTGGGATAACGATAGAAGATGCCGGTCCCGCGATAGATACAGATGGAGCCACCTAGATGAAGATGCTTTGCCACTGGGATGAAGATCTTTCGCCAGACTTCAGGAACAGTGAGTACCAATTTTGGGGTTAGTGTAAGTTGTTTTTTTTGGGTCGTTTTCTTTTTAGATTAGGGCTTTTTTATTTTCAATGGGCTGTAAAAGAGCTGTAAAAAAACTTCCATGGAAAATTACATAGTTGATGCAGAGTCTGGTTTTAATCCATAAAGGGCATAAATCACCTAACATTCCTAAATTGTTTGGAATAACGTGCTTTAAAACATCAGGTATGATGTTGTATCGATCAGGTAGTGTAAGGGTTACGCCCGCTTCACAGTGACAGACCAAACTCCCGCAGCGGGTACAACATCATCATCATCACACCGTACGTCCATGTGTGTAATGCTGCCTGACTGAGACATATCCCTGTTATCTACATACTCTGGTAATAATGGTTGCGCATCACTTATTTCTTCCAACTAATGTGTAAATAACTCCTCTGACAGATCAAGTGAAGCGGCTGTGGTGCTAGTGTTGGTGGTGGCGGCAGGCGGGCGAGTGATAACTTGAGAGGTGCTGCCCGAAGATAAGCTGGAGGAGGATGGTGCGTAAAGGTTCGGAGCGGAAGCTATAGAAGATTGGGTGTCCTGTGTTAAAAAGTCAACTATGTCCTCAGAACTTTTCGAGTTCATGGTACGTGGCCTTTGAACACTGGGCATTATTCTAGGGCCAAAGGGCATCACAGCACCATGACCACGATGGCACCTGCGGGGTGGCCTGCCTCTGCCTGTCATTTTTTTTTTAAATGTACACTTACACTACTATTAAACAAGATATGAGTGGTGCCACTGGGCAAGTGGGCACAGTATACGCTGTGAGCCTGACACAAAAAAGCAGACTGATGTTTCATAGTCCAAAAAGTTTTTATTTTTTTAAATGTACACTTACACTACTATTAAACAAGATATGAGTGGTGGCACTGGGCAAGTGGGCACAGTATACGCTGTGAGCCTGACACAAAAAAGCAGACTGATGTTTCACTGTCCAAAAAGTTTTTATTTTTTTAAATGTACACTTACACTACTATTAAACAAGATATGAGTGGTGGCACTGGGCAAGTGGGCACAGTATACGCTGTGAGCCTGACACAAAAAAGCAGACTGATGTTTCACAGTCCAAAAAGTTTTTTTTTTAAATGTACACTTACACTACTATTAAACAAGATATGAGTGGTGGCACTGGGCAAGTGGGCACAGTATACGCTGTGAGCCTGGCACACACGCTGGCAGGCAGGCAACTGCAATTAGATTACACAAGCAGACTGATGTTTCACAGTCAAAATGGTTTTTTTTTAAATTTACACTACTGTTACACCAGATATGAGTGGTGGCACTGGGCAAGTGGGCCTGGTACACACACTGGCAGGCAGGCAACTGCAATTAGATTACACAAGCAGACTGATGTTTCACAGTCAAAAAAGTTTTTTTTTTTTAAATTTACACTACTGTTACACCAGATATGAGTGGTGGCACTGGGCAAGTGGGCCTTGCACACACGCTGGCAGGCAGGCAACTGCAATTAGATTACACAAGCAGACTGATGTTTCACAGTCAAAAAAGTTTTTTTTTTTTTTTTAAATTTACACTACTGTTACACCAGATATGAGTGGTGGCACTGGGCAAGTGGGCCTGGCACACACGCTGGCAGGCAGGCAACTGCAATTAGATTACACAAGCAGACTGATGTTTAACAGTCAATTTTTTTTTTTTTTTTTAAATTTACACTACTGTTACACCAGATATGAGTGGTGGCACTGGGCAAGTGGGCACAGTATACGCTGTGAGCCTGGCACACACGCTGGCAGGCAGGCAACTGCAATTAGATTACACTAGCAGACTGATGTTTCACAGTCAAAAAAGTTTTTTTTTTTTTTAAATTTACACTACTGTTACACCAGATATGAGTGGTGGCACTGGGCACTTCGTAAACCCTTTTTTATAGGGGACTTCCATAGCGCCGGTATTACGAGTCTGTCCTGGGAGGCCAAAAAGTGAGCGGTACACCCTATACCGACAAGATCCGTAATGCATTCTAAAGTCAGTAGTTATGAGTTTTACACTACAACGCTGTAGCATAAAACTCATAACTAAAGTGCTAAAAAGTACACTAACACCCATAAACTACCTATTAACCCCTAAACCGAGGCCCTCCTGCATCACAAAAACTAAAATAAATGTTTTAACCCCTAATCTGCCGCTCCGGACATCGCCGCCACTATAATAAACATATTAACCCCTAAACTGCCGCACTCCCGCCTCGCAAACACTAGTTAAATATTATTAACCCCTAATCTGCCACCCCTAACATCGCCGCCACCTACATTATACTTATTAACCCCTAATCTTCTGCTCCGGACATCACCGCAACCTACAGTATATTTATTAACCCCTAATCTGCTGCCCCCAACATCGCCGCCACCTACCTACATTTATTAACCCCTAATCTGCTGTCCCCATCGTCGCCACCACTATTCTAAATTTATTAACCCTTTAAACTTAAGTCTAACCCTAACACCCCCTAACATAAATACAATTTAAATAAATCTAAATAAAATTACTATCATTAACTAAATTATTTCTATTTAAAACTAATAGTTACATTGTACCTATCTTAGGGTTTATTTTTATTTTACAGGCAAGTTTGTATTTATTTTAACTATGTAGAATAGTTACTAAATAGTTATTAACTATTTAATAGCTACCTAGCTAAAATAAATACAAATTTACCTGTAAAATAAAACCTAACCTATGTTACAATAACACCTAACACTACACTACAATTAAATAAATTACCTACATTAAATACAATTAAATAAATTAAATTAAATTAGCTAAATCACCCCCCCACTAAATTACAGAAAATAAAAAACAAATTACAGATCTTTAAACTAATTACACCTAATCTAAGAGCCCTATCAAAATAAAAAAGCCCCCCAAAATAAACCCCCCCTAGCCTAAACTACCAATAGCCCTTAAAAGGTCCTTTTGCGGGCATTGCCCCAAAGAAATCAGCTCTTTTACCTGTAAAAAAAAATGCAAACAACCCCCCCAACAGTAAAACCCACCACCCACACAAACAACCCCCCAAATAAAAGCCTAACAAAAAAACTAAGCTCCCATTGCCCTGAAAAGGGCATTTGGATGGACATTGCCCTTAAAAGGGCATTTAGCTCTATTGCTGCACACAGCCCTAACCTAAAAAATAAACCCACCCAATACACCCTTAAAAAATCCTAACACTAACCCCCGAAGATTCACTTACCGGGAGAAGTCTTCATTCAAGCGGCAAGATGTCCTCAACGAAGCCGGCAGAAGTGATCCTCCAGACGGGCAGAAGTGGTCCTCCAGACGGGCAGAAGTCTTCATCCAGACGGCATCTTCTATCTTTATCCTTCCGACACGGAGCGGCTCCATCTTCAAGACATTCAGCACGGAGCATCCTCTTCAAACGACATCTTCTTCGGGAATGAATATCTCTTTAAGTGACGTCATCCAAGATGGCGTCCCTTAGATTCCGATTGGCTGATAGAATTCTATCAGCCAATCAGAATTAAGGTAGAAAAAATCCTAATAAGTGAATCTTCAGGGGTTAGTGTTAGGATTTTCTAAGGGTGTATTGGGTGGGTTTATTTTTTAGGTTAGGGCTTTGGGCAGCAGTAGAGCTAAATGCCCTTTTAAGGGCAATGCCCATCCAAATGCCCTTTTCAGGGCAATGGGGAACTTAGGTTTTTTTAGTTAGGCTTTTATTTAGGGGGTTGGTTGTGTGGGTGGTGGGTTTTACTGTTGGGGGGGTTGTTTGTATTTTTTTTTACAGGTAAAAGAGCTGATTTTTTGGGGCAATGCCCCGCAAAAGGCCCTTTCTTTCATGTAATTAGCAAGAGTCCATGAGCTAGTGACGTATGGGATATACATTCCTACCAGGAGGGGCAAAGTTTCCCAAACCTCAAAATGCCTATAAATACACCCCTCACCACACCCACAAATCAGTTTTACAAACTTTGCCTCCCGTGGAGGTGGTAAAGTAAGTTTGTGCTAGATTCTTCGTTGATATGCGCTTCGCAGCAGGCTGGAGCCCAGTTTTCCTCTCAGTGTGCAGTGAATGTCAGAGGGATGTGAAGAGAGTATTGCCTATTTGAATTCAATGATCTCCTTCTACGGGATCTATTTCATAGGTTCTCTGTTATCGGTCGTAGAGATTCATCTCTTACCTCCCTTTTCAGATCGACGATATACTCTTATATATACCATTACCTCTACTGATTCTCGTTTCAGTACTGGTTTGGCTTTCTACTACATGTAGATGAGTGTCCTGGGGTAAGTAAGTCTTATTTTTTGTGACACTCTAAGCTATGGTTGGGCACTTTTATATAAAGTTCTAAATATATGTGTTTAAACATTTATTTGCCTTGATTCAGGATGTTCGATATTCCTTATTTCAGACAGTCAGTTTCATTATTTGGGATAATGCATATGAATAATAAATTTTTCTTACCTTAAAATTTGACTTTTTTTCCTGTGGGCTGTTAGGCTCGCGGGGGCTGAAAATGCTTCATTTTATTGCGTCATTCTTGGCGCTGACTTTTTTGGCGCAAAAAATTTCTTTGTCATTTCCGGCGTCATACTTGTCGCCGGAAGTTGAGTCATTTTTTTGACGTTTTTGCAAAAGCATTTAGGCGCCAAATAATGTGGGCGTCTTTTTTGGCGCTAAAAAATATGGGCGTCATTATTGTCTCCACATTATTTAAGTCTCGTTGTTTATTTGCTTCTGGTTGCTAGAAGCTTGTTCATTGGCATTTTTTCCCATTCCTGAAACTGTCATTTAAGGAATTTGATAAATTTTGCTTTATATGTTGTTTTTTCTATTACATATTGCAAGATGTCTCAGATTGGTCCTGAATCAGAAGCTACTTCTGGAAAATCGCTGCCTGATGCTGGATCTACCAAAGTTAAGTGTATTTGTTGTAAACTTGTGGTAACTGTCCCTCCGGCTGTTGTTTGTGATGAATGTCATGATAAACTTGCTAATGCAGATAATATTTCCTTTAGTAATGTTCCATTACCTGTTGCTGTTCCATAAACATCTAATACTCAGGGTGTTCCTGTTAACATAAGAGATTTTGTTTCTAAATCTATTAAGAAGGCTATGTCTGTTATTCCTCCTTCCAGTAAACGTAAAAGGTCTTTTAAAACTTCTCATTTTCCAGATGAATTTTTAAATGAACATCATCATTCTGATTCTGTTTCTGATGATGATTTTTCTGGTTCAGAGGATTCTGTTTCAGAGATTGACACTGATAAATCTTCATATTTATTTAAAATGGAATTTATTCGTTCTTTACTTAAAGAAGTCTTAATTGCATTAGAAATAGAGGAATCTGGTCCTCTTGATACTAAATCTAAATGTTTAAATACGGTTTTTAAACCTCCTGTAGTTATTCCGGAGGTTTTTCCCGTCCCTGATGCTATTTCTGAAGTAATTTCCAGGGAATGGAATAATCTGGGTAATTCATTTACTCCTTCTAAAAGGTTTAAGAAATTGTTTCCTGCGCCATCTGACAGATTAGAGTTTTGGGACAAAATCCCTAAGGTTGATGGGATTATCTCTACTCTTGCTAAACGTACTACTATTCCTACGGCAGATAGTACTTCCTTTAAGGATCCTTTAGATAGGAAAATTGAATCCTTTCTAAGAAAAGCTTATTTATGTTCAGGTAATCTTCTTAGGCCTGCTATATCTTTAGCGGATGTTGCTGCAGCTTCAACTTTCTGGTTGGAGGCTTTAGCACAACAAGTAACAGATCATAATACTCATAGCATTGTTAATCTTCTTCAACATGCTAATAACTTTATTTGTGATGCCATCTTTGATATCATTAGGGTTGATGTCAGGTATATGTCTTTAACTATTTTAGCTAGAAGAGCTTTATGGCTTAAAACTTGGAATGCTGATATGTCTTCTAAGTCAACTTTGCTTTCCCTTTCTTTCCAAGGTAATAAATTGTTTGGTTCACAGTTGGATTCTATTATTTCAACTGTTACTGGGGGGAAAGGAACTTTTTTACCACAGGATAAAAAATCTAAAGGTAAATATATGGCTGCTAATCGTTTTCGTTCCTTTCGTCACAATAAGGAACAAAAGCCTGATCCTTCCCCTACAGGAATGGTATCAGTTTGGAAACCATCTCCAGTCTGGAATAAATCCAAGCCTTTTAGAAAGCCAAAGCCTGCTCCCAAGTCCACATGAAGGTGCGGCCCTCATTCCAGCCCAGCTGGTAGGGGGCAGATTACGATTTTTCAAAGAAATTTGGATCAATTCGATTCACAGTCTTTGGATTCAGAACATTGTTTCACAAGGGTACAGAATAGGTTTCAAGATAAGGCCTCCTGCAAGAAGATTTTTTCTTTCTCGCGTTCCAATAAATCCAGTGAAGGCTCAAGCGTTTCTGAAATGTGTTTCAGATCTAGAGTTGGCTGGAGTAATTGTGCCAGTTCCAGTTCTGGAACAGGGTCTGGGGTTTTACTCAAATCTATTCATTGTACCAAAGAAGGAGGATTCCTTCAGACCAGTTCTGGATTTAAAAATATTGAATCGTTATGTAAGAATACCAACATTCAAAATGGTAACTATAAGGACTATTCTGCCTTTTGTTCAGCAAGGGCATTATATGTCCACAATAGATTTACAAGATGCATATCTGCATATTCCGATTCATCCAGATCATTTTCAGTTTCTGAGATTCTCTTTTCTAGACAAGCATTACCAGTTTGTGGCTCTGCCGTTTGGCCTAGCAACAGCTCCAAGGATTTTTACAAAGGTTTTCGGTGCCCTATTATCTGTAATCAGAGAACAGGGTATTGTGGTATTTCCTTATTTGGACGATATCTTGGTACTTGCTCAGTCTTCACATTTAGCAGAATCTCATACGAATCGACTTGTATCGTTTCTTCAAGAACATGGTTGGAGGATCAATTTACCAAAGAGTTCGTTGATTCCTCAGACAAGGGTAACCTTTTTAGGTTTCCAGATAGATTCAGTGTCCATGACTCTGTCGTTGACGGACAAGAGACGTCTGAAATTGGTTTCAGCTTGTCGAAACCTTCAGTCTCAATCATTCCCTTCGGTAGCCTTATGCATGGAAATTCTAGGTCTTAGGACTGCTGCATCGGACGCGATCCCCTTTGCTCGTTTTTACATGCGACCTCTTCAGCTCTGTATGCTGAACCAGTGGTGCAGGGATTATACAAAGATATCACAATTAATATCTTTAAAACCGAATGCACGACACTCTCTGACGTGGTGGACAGACCACCATCGTTTAGTTCAGGGGGCTTCTTTTGTTCTTCCAACCTGGACTGTGATCTCAACAGATGCAAGTCTGACAGGTTGGGGAGCTGTATGGGGGTCTCTAACAGCGCAGGGGGTTTGGGAATCTCAGGAGGCGAGATTACCAATCAACATTTTGGAACTCCGTGCGATTTTCAGAGCTCTTCAGTCGTGGCCTTTTCTAAAGAGAGAGTCGTTCATTTGTTTTCAGACGGACAATGTCACAACCGTGGCATATGTCAATCATCAAGGAGGGACTCACAGTCCTCTGGCTATGAAAGAAGTATCTCGAATACTTGCATGGGCGGAATCCAGCTCCTGTCTAATTTCTGCAGTTCACATCCCAGGTATAGACAATTGGGAAGCGGATTATCTCAGTCGCCAAACATTACATCCGGGCGAATGGTCTCTTCACCCAGAGGTATTTCTTCAGATTGTTCAAATGTGGGGACTTCCAGAAATAGATCTGATGGCTTCTCATCTAAACAAGAAGCTTCCCAGGTATCTGTCCAGATCCAGGGATCCTCAGGCGGAAGCAGTGGATGCATTGTCACTTCCTTGGAAGATTCTAAAGGAGCGTTCGTTTGTTCTGCTGGTGGCTCCAGCATGGCCTCACAGGTTTTGGTATGCGGATCTTGTTCGGATGGCTACTTGCCAACCGTGGACTCTTCCGTTAAGACCAGACCTTCTATCGCAAGGTCCTTTTTTCCATCAGGATCTCAAATCCTTAAATTTGAAGGTATGGAGATTGAACGCTTGATTCTCAGTCATAGAGGTTTCTCTGACTCCGTAATTAATACTATGTTACAGGCTTGTAAATCTGTGTCTAGGAAGATATATTATCGAGTCTGGAAGACTTACATTTCTTGGTGTTCTTCTCATCATTTTTCTTGGCATTCTTTTAGAATTCCTAGAATTTTACAGTTTCTTCAGGATGGTCTGGATAAAGGTTTGTCTGCAAGTTCCTTGAAATGACAAATTTCTGCTCTTTCTGTGCTGTTTCACAGAAAGATTGCTAATCTTCCTGATATTCATTGCTTTGTACAGGCTTTGGTTCATATAAAACCTGTCATTAAGTCAATTTCTCCTCCTTGGAGTTTGAATTTGGTTCTGGGGGCTCTTCAAGCTCCTCTGTTTGAACCTATGCATTCACTGGATATTAAATTACTTTCTTGGAAAGTTTTGTTTCATTTGGCCATCTCTTCTGCTAGAAGAGTTTCTGAATTATCTGCTCTTTCTTGTGAGTCTCCTTTCTGATTTTTCATCAGGATAAGGCGGTTTTGCGAACTTCATTTAACTTTTTACTAAGGTTGTGAATTCTAACAACATTAGTAGAGAAATTGTGGTTCCTTCATTGTGTCCTAATCCTAAGAACTCTAAGGAAAGATCGTTGCATTCTTTGGATGTAGTTAGAGCTTTGAAATATTATGTTGAAGCTACTAAAGATTTCCGAAAGACTTCTAGTCTATTTGTTATCTTTTCCGGTTCCAGGAAAGGCCAGAAGGCTTCTGCCATTTCTTTGGCATCTTGGTTAAAGTCTTTGATTCATCATGCTAATGTTAAGTCGGGTAAAACTCCGCCTCAAAAGATTACAGCTCATTCTACTAGGTCAGTTTCTACTTCCTGGGCGTTTAGGAATGAAGCTTCGTTTGATCAGATTTGCAAAGCAGCAACTTGGTCTTCTTTGTATACTTTTACTAAATTCTACCATTTTGATGTATTTTCTTCTTCTGAAGCAGTTTTTGGTAGAAAAGTACTTCAGGCAGCTGTTTCAGTTTGATTCTTCTGCTTATATTTTCATTTTTTTTCATTATAAGATTGAAACTTTATTTTAGGGTGTGGATGGTTTTTTTCAGCGGAATTGGCTGTCTTTATTTTTATCCCTCCCTCTCTAGTGACTCTTGCGTGGAAGTTCCACATCTTGGGTATTCATTATCCCATACGTCACTAGCTCATGGACTCTTGCTAATTACATGAAAGAAAACATAATTTATGTAAGAACTTACCTGATAAATTCATTTCTTTCATATTAGCAAGAGTCCATGAGGCCCACCCTTTTTGTGGTGGTTATGATTTTTTTTGTATAAAGCACAATTATTCCAATTCCTTATTTTTTATGCTTTCGCACTTTTTTCTTATCACCCCACTTCTTGGCTATTCGTTAAACTGATTTGTGGGTGTGGTGAGGGGTGTATTTATAGGGATTTTGAGGTTTGGGAAACTTTGCCCCTCCTGGTAGGAATGTATATCCCATACGTCACTAGCTCATGGACTCTTGCTAATATGAAAGAAATGAATTTATCAGGTAAGTTCTTACATAAATTATGTTTTTAATGGCTATTGGTAGTTTAGATAAAGAAAGGGGGGCTGAGGGCAAGTGGGTTAGAGATCAAAATTATAGGGCAAAATAATTTATTGTGCCAATGTGTTGGCCCTATAATTCAAGAGAAAGGCTAGAAAAATACATGTATATGTACCATTAATTATGAATAATCAATTTGTTGTGGTAGACTTATGTCAGAGAACATCACTCGGTGTCATAAGGTAAATGCATCAGCAAATACCTATTGATTGTTACTTTATAGTTAAAATTGTCTCAAAAATTACCACTCACACTAAAAAACTTTATTGGAGACAAATGTGAAGTCCAGCAGGACTCATACAAACACACACACACACTGGTTAAAAATAGCTCAAGCTCTTACATACAATTGTAATATTCAAATATAGGGGAACATATATAGTAGTATTGCAGCAATCTCTCCAGATAATATTTTAAAGGATATCCTTCATTAAAAATGGTGTTAAGGTTGCTGAGAATCTATATAATATCTTTAATACTTCTATAATATATGCCTGTGTGGAACCAGTGCAGCATAATATTAACACAGTCTCCGATATAGTAGAGACTTTTTTAGATGAGGTTGTGACCTTTTGATTTCTATCAGCCAGTGTAATATTAATTACAGCCTCCACTATAGAAGAGGCTTATCATAGCCAGTTGTTATGAGGGCTTGTTACTCTGAAATGTGAACGCATATAGTTTACAATATCTTCACTTATACGTGTTAGCTAACTGGGAAATTAAGGGGGCAACTCAGTCTCAGTGCTGGGTTTATTATATACTTATAACTTATGTAAATGCGGAATATAAAACGGAAGACAATTGGTACACCACTGATATATATAGTATAATTTACTTACTCTTATAATTAAAAGTACCTTTCTATATACCGTGATATAACTGTATTCTCTCACTCACTAAGCAACGCTAATGACAGCTTTTCACCCTAGCAAGTGATTCCTTGTAGCTAAGATATACTTTGTATCCGTTTGTTTACTTTTGTGCTCACAAGTATCAAGTACACACCTCTTATTAAACAACAGTCACTAGCAAATTTGGGGATTTTCAAATCTATTCACAGTATTGGGTTATACCACAATGATCAGGTCATGCTAGTGTTGAATTAAGAAACACAGCACAATTACAGGACCTTCGATATACTGATATATATTTAACCCACTACTATCATAACGGCTACACTCCCCTTTTTCCATAATCCTACATAGCACCGGTTTGTTTGAGATACCAAATACTTAACCAGAATTTCAGCCATTTTAAAACTGGTACATGAATGTAAATCCTGGCTATCATTACCGTGACATACCATCTAATGGTCCACTACTTACTGTGGTAATTTGTTTGCACAAAATCTAGATTCTCAGCAACCTTAACACCATTTTTAATGAAGGATATCCTTTAAAATATTATCTGGAGAGATTGCTGCAATACTACTATATATGTTCCCCTCGTCATATATTTGAATATTACAATTGTATGTAAGAGCTTGAGCTATTTTTAACCAGTGTGTGTGTGTGTTTGTATGAGTCCTGCTGGACTTCACATTTGTCTCCAATAAAGTTTTTTAGTGTGAGTGGAAATTTTTGAGACAATTTTAACTATAAAGTAACAATCAATGGGTATTTGCTGATGCATTTACCTTATGACACCGAGTGTTGTTCTCTGACATAACTCTACCACAACAAATTGATTATTCATAACAGTAGGTTTCTGTCAATATATCTATCTAGAGAAAGGCAGTCTTTGTCTTTATTTGCAAGATTTTTCTTTTTCTTTGCAATTAATGGTACATATACATCTATTAGTAGTTTAGTTTAGGCTAGGGTTTTTTTGGGGGGTGGGCTTTTTTATTTTGATAGGGCTCTTAGATTATGTGTAATTAGTTTAAAGATCTGTAATTTGTTTTTTATTTTCTGTAATTTAGTGTTTTTTTTGTGATTTAGCTAATTTAATTTATTTAATTGTATTTAATGTAGGAAATGTATTTAATTGTAGTGTAGTGTTAGGTGTTATTGTAACATAGGTTAGTTTTTATTTTACAGGTAAATTTGTATTTATTTTAGCTAGGTAGTTATTAAATAGTTAATAACTATTTAGTAACTATTCTACCTAGTTAAAATAAATACAAACTTGCCTGTAAAATAAAAATAAACCATAAGATAGATACAATGTAACTATTAGTTATATTGTAGCTAGCTTAGGGTTTATTTTATAGGTAAGTATTTAGTTTTAAATAGGAATAATTTAGTTAATGATAGTAATTTGTATTTAGATTTATTTAAATTATATTTAAGTTAGGGGATTTTAGGGTTAGGGTAAGACTTAGATTTAGGGGTTAATACATTTAATATAGTGGCGGCGACATTGGGGGAGGCAGATTAGGGGTTAATAAATGTAGGTAGGTTGCGGCGACATTGGGAGAGGGAGATTAGGGGTTAATAAATATAATGTAGGTGTCGGCGATGTTGGGGGCAGCAGATTAGGGGTTAATAAGTATAATGTAGGTGGCGGCGATGTCCGGAGCGGCAGATTAAGAGTTAATAAGTTTAAGGTTAGGGGTATTTAGACTCGGGGTTCATGGTAGGGTGTTAGGTATAAACATAAAATGTGTTTCCCCATAGGAATCAATGGGGCTGTGTTACTGAGTTTTACGCTTTTTTGCAGGAGTTAGACTTTTTTTCAGCCGGCTCTCCCCATTGATGTCTATGGGGAAATCGTGCACGAGCACGTACAACCAGCTCACTGCTGACTTAAGCAGCGCTGGTATTGGAGTGCGGTATGGAGCTCAATTTTGCTCTACACTCACTTCTTGCCTTTTGACGCCGGGTTTGTAAAAACCCGTAATACCAGCACTGCAGGGAAGTGAGTGGTGAGAAAAAACTGCATGGTAGCACCGCACAGCTCATAACGCAAAACTCGTAATCTGGCCGTTTATTTCTTCAGGTTAAAATCACAATTGTCACAGAGTAGCACCACAGTGACTGACAAAAACATAGAGAGGATAGTTGGGCTCCTATGCAGACATGTTTTGTGCCCGTAGGCACTTGTTCACTGCTCATAGGAGCACAGCTTTCCCAAGCTAATTATACACCTTCATTTAAAGGAACATTACGTATATACATATTAAAATAAATCAATCCTATGAATTCTCTTACATTACATTTACAATGGCAAAAATGGATAACAGAGAGCAACTAGGGAATTGCTATGTATATTATTGTTATTTTAGGTTTAAATTACCTATGTTTATAATAATTAAGTACTCAGTTAAATTTCAATTAATATATCGCTAGGATAGCTCAGGTATGATGTTGCTTAGTTAGTTCATAGCCCTAAATTTTAGGGTTAGAAAAGTAGTATCATTAGAAGCAACTAATTACAAGCAAGTCACATCTATATGCATACATGGATATAGCTTTACACCCATAGATCAATATGTTTTTTTGAGTTCCAGCCATTAGGCACTGACGTATTTAAAGTGAAAATCCAAAACACTTCTCTGGTATTTAGTTTCCCTTCTCTGTCCCCTCCTCTTTTCCAGATAGGTACATGGTCTATTCCCTGTACACTCAATAAATTAGAGTCAGAACCATGTAGGTCTCTAAAATGTCTCGCTATGGGGGTCTCAGATTCTGGGTCCTCAATTGATCTGAAATGCTCCAAAAACCTTTCCTTAAGGGGTCTTTTCATCCTTCTGACGTATTGCTTAGAGCACCCCCTACAAGTCAAAAGGTATATTACGTGGGTGGTAGCGCAGGTAATAAATAATTTTATTTTATGTGTTTGTGTAGTTTATGTTGACGTGAATTGTTCACCTTCACGTGCATAATGGCAAGTTTTGCATACATTTCTCCTGCATCTATAAAAGCCTTTCCTTTGTTTAAGCCAGCATTTGTTAGTTCTATTAGGTAACTCAGAAGGTGAGATGTAGTTTCCTATAGTTTTACCTTTTTTGGAAATAAAATCACAGCCCCCCTCCACTATTTTCTTAAGAATAGGGTCAGTGTATAGAATAGGAATACATTCTCTCACAATGTTAAATATAGCATTGTATTCCAAACTGTAAATTGCCACAAATTTGGGCTTTTATTATTGGCAGTTTCCTTTTTACTTTTACTCTTATAACATAATAAGGTATCCCTAGGCATATTGTCTACTTCTTTACGTGCTTTATTCAGAGTTTTGTCATCATACCCTCTTCCTTTTAGTCGTTTAGTTATCATCTCTACCTGTTCAACATATTTATCATTATTAGTGCAATTTCTTTTTGCTCTTATATATTGACCCTTGGAGATACCAAGTACAGTATGACAGGGATGGCATGAATTGTACCCTAAAATTGTGTTAACTGCTGTAGGCTTTCTATAAAGATAGGTTTCAATAGTTCCAGTGTCACTATTACCTGTGATGGTTACATCCAGGAAATTAATATTTTTAGCATTTTGTTTGCTATTCACCTTAATTCCAATGTTGTTTTCATTTAGATATTTGCAGAATTGTTTTGTGATTTCCTCATTGCAATCCACAATGAAAAACAAATTATCTATAAACTGGGTGTAAAAGATGATGTCTCCACGATAGGGGTTTCTATCCCCATATACGTGGAACTGCTCCCACCATCCCATAAAGAGATTGGCATAGTAGGCAAATTTAGCCCCCATAGCAGTTCCACGTCTCTGGAGATAAAAGCCCCCATCAAACACAAACAAGCTATGGGTTACCAAATATTCAACTGATCTAAGTATGAATTGTTTGGTTACTTTATCAAAGCTGCTATAGTGATCCAGAAAAAAATCCATAGCCTGCAATCCCTTTTCATGTCTTATAGAGGTGTATAGCGATGTTACATTGACCACCAGAAATCTATAGGAGGGTTTCCATTTAATACCCTTTAGTTTCAACAAAAAAGAGGTGGTATCTTGTATAAAGCTAGGTAATCCTCTTACTAGTGGTTGAAGAAAACTCTCTATAAAGCCCTTAGTCCCTGGTTCAATCCCAGGCAGGGCCATGAAAGTTAGTATTATACAAGTATAGTGGTATCAATAGCCAATCGATAGGACATCATACATAAAACAAACTGATCACATGCATAGGCACAGAGAGAACAGCTGCAGACTGGAGGAATTTAATGACAAGTGGGTGATTATTTAGGAGCATCAACAAAGATGTTAGGAGCACCAACTCAAGAATAGTGTCGAATTAAAAGTCCTTTATTCGTAATAAACAATTAAAATATCCACATCCAAAGCACAAAATGGAAGGTAAATAGAACAGGAGTCAGCAAGACACAGCTGACGCGTTTCGGCTGAATAGCTGTACTAAAAAGCTGCTATCTGCTAAATAAAAACACACATATTTAAAGGGAAAAGAGCTCCTCCTATTTGACAACCTGTAATTGATTAATTACATTTATGTTTGGTTTATTCTCACTGCTAGGAGAATTTAACCCACTAAAAACCTTTTTTGGTTGTTAGATAAATTGGCAAGCCATAATGCTATCTATGCCAGTATTAAACCTAGTAATATCAGGTATGTTATACCTTCGGTACATACAGCACTGAAGCTAACATACAACACAGTATTTTAGAACACAATATTTTAAATGGTCCTCATTTGAGGAGTAACTGGTTAAATCGGTTATATATATATATATATATATATATATATATATATATATAATACACTAGATTACATATGCATCAAAAAAGCAAAGGAAAGTACACTTGTAGCAAGGATACTTAGCAGTGATATGCAGTTATACACGCAGGAAGATAGAAATTGGTTATATACAGTTATTGAAGTTTGAAAAACTTAAGCTAAGTAAACAGCCGTTCTATATGGTTTGTTCCTATATAGGGCTCACTGTTACTAATTGGATACAGAGAGAGACATAATTAAAGAAAGATGAAATGCAACACAATATCTCAATGTCTCAAAGTGGTGGAAGGACTTATACAGATTCTTATATGTATGGAATAACATCTGTTATATAAGGAAAGGTGTGTTATAAACAGAGTGATCACATATCCTTTGTGATGTGCCCTCATGTACAGTGTCTGTTACCAGAAATGTATTAAGTCATAGTCAGAATTAAAGCCATTAGGTAACCTGGTCTGGAGCTTAAAGATCCAGAACACCTCCTGTCTGGCCAAAAGCTTCTCTCTATCTCCTCCTCTAGGGGGAGAGAATACTTTTTCTATGGCTGTCCATTTTAAAGTTTTGGCATCTTTGTTATGTGTGGTGACAAAATGCTGTACTAAAGGTGTACTGGCAATTCCTATTTTAATAGTCGAGAGATGTTCCATAATTCTAGACCTGACCTCACGTGTCGTAAGTCCCACGTACTGTTTGTCACATTCTGTACAGGTGATTAAATAAATGACAAATGTAGTTCATGCAGGTTCGTTTCTGAAATTCCTGTCCTGTAACAGAGGATTTAAACTGAACCCCCATATCTACTTTTTCACAAGCCACACAGATAGGGTAGTGGCATTTAAACATGCCATTCGTGGTGAGCCATGATGCTTTGGGTGGCATATTATTTGCTAATTTCGTTGGAGAAACCAAATTGCCAATGGTCTTATTCCTTTTTTAAGGGAATTTGCATCCCTTTGAAAAATCATCATCAGCTCTTAATACAATCAACAAATAGAATAAAAGATTTTTCTATTGGTTGATTGGACTAAAAATTCAAAAATTAGCCAATAGAAATTCAAGGGCACCCTTATTTAAGGGGGAACCTCCAATTCAAGCTTCAGTGTGAGGCGATAGAGGACGTCTGATAAAACATAAGAGAAAATAAGCATCAGATGGAAGAAGATGGAAGAGGAAAGCTCCAGCAGAGTGCCGCCATGAATGAAGAGGAGCACCAGCAAAGCTGATCACATAGGAGCCGGATTCAAGTTGGGTGATTAGAAACTATGAGCCAGATTACAAGTTGTGCAGTAAACCCGTTGTCTGCACACCGTGCAAAATGGGTCTGTACCGCTATTTCCATAGCGCCGCCATTACAAGTCACCATAAAACGTTCTTTTCTTGTGCGGTATGGTGCGTTAAGCCGTATATCGCACAAAAAACAAGTTCAGACTTGGCGTGCTCATGCACGTATTCCACCATAGAGATCAATGGAGAAAAAATGTAGGAAAAAAACCTATCGCTACTGCATTTTTGCATTCCCCATTGAAATCTATGGAGAAAAGAAAGTTTTACAAAAACGTAACACCCTAACATAAGCCCCTTGTCTAATAACCCCTGAAGCACCATCCCCCCACATCACCAATACTAAATAAAGCTATTAAACTCTAAACCGCCATTCCCCCACATCACCAGCACTAAATAAAGCTATTAACCTCTAAACCGCCATCCCCCACATCGCTAACACTAAATAAAGCTAAATTAAAGTTACGATATACTAACTACCTTATAATAAATAAACATGGGGGAGTGGCTACCTAGTGGCCATGATCGGTCGCTTTTTATGAAGCTCCTTGAATTTCTCTCAAATAATACATTAATTAAGCAGGAAGATCACCCTCATCTTAACCCAAACCTATGATTCTCAGCCAAATTATAACAAGGTTGATCTGACATGATGTGATTACAATATCTGGACGCGCAGGGAACTGATTTAGCCTGTTGGAAATATAAGCCTACACGCAAGCTTCCAAACCCCCCCCCCCCCCCCCGGCCTTCCCGGGTAAGAGCGGCGATTAAACTACTGGAAAATCTGAGACCACATTATATGCATGAGTATGAAGGGGGACTACCTTCTCTCAATACAAGCGCTTTTCTCAAAGCTAGATGTATAGATGCAAAGCAATTTTTACAATCTCAAGCACACCATCAGAAATCCATGTGAGACAAGAATAACTATTAATGATCCTGAATCATAAATGCGCTATAACTAAACCAGTATAATTTATCATTTCTACATTCCATTATCTGCTATCTCTACTATAAATGTTGTTACGATATATCTCACTCCAACAGAGACCTCCGTTATTCACTATCCACTATCTCCCAACCAATGCCTTAATATATACTTATAGTTAAAGGACCAGTAAATACAGTAGATTTGCATAATCAACAAATGCAAGATAACAGTATAATACAATAGCATTTACTTTGAATTTCAAATTCTTTTTTTTTCTATATAAATTTCAAAGTTATGTATATTTCCACTCCCCCTGTACCATGTGATAGCAATCAGCCAATCACAAATGCATATACGTATAGTCAGTGAATTCTTGCACGTGCTCAGTAGGAGCTGGTGACTCAAAAAGTGTAAATATAAAAGAATGTGCACATTTTTTTTAATAGAAGTAAATTGGAAAGTTGTTTAAAATTACATGCTGTATCTGAATCATGAAAATTTAATTTGACCTGAGTGTCCCTTTAAGTAACTAGCCTGTTCTTCAACAAAATGGATAGTGGAAATAGAAAGTAAAATATGGGCATTGAAATACTCACACTCCATGTAACACTATGCAACAATATTTTAATTGAACTCAACTAAATTATAGCTTGTTAAAAGTATATCATTTTAGGTATGACCAAAACCCCTGAATTTCCCAATTTCCCATGTGTGGTTCTCCTGTTATTATTTTATCTCTTTTAACATTAAGATACCATTCTATCTGAAATGTGTTCATCTTAACGTTATCATAAAGCCCAAGAGTGGCCAGCTATGAAACTACCATATACATCCTATCTCCATAACTATAAGGCCACAAGTGGCTGGCTCACTAGTCTCCCCAATAAGATAATGCTTATACAAAATTCAGAAGCTCACCCCATGTTACTCACCATGTCACCCCCCAATGTTGATGTACTATGTTAAAATATCTTTATCTTATTGTTCGTGTAAGACTGTTCTTGTAATATGTCAGTTACTGCATGATATATTTTTGCAAATCCTCAATAAAAGATTATTAAACAAAAAATAAATAAATAAATTTACCTGTGAAAAAAAATAAAACCTAAGCTTAAACTAAAAAAAAAACCTAACATTACTTGTTTAAGAAATTAAAAAATACCAAAAATAAAAAATCTACATTACAAAAATTAAATAATCCTAACATTTTGCAAAAAATAATACAACCTAACATTTTAAAATAAAATAAAATCTAAAATTACACAAAATAAAAAAGCTAATATTACAGAAATGAAATTATCTAAAATAAAAAAGTATTCCTATTCTAATACCCTCCCAGTTAAGAAACCCACCCCAAAATAAAAAAAAACCTTATCTCTAAATAAACTTCCAATAGCCCTTAAAAGGGCCTTTTGTAGGGCATCGCCCTAAAGTTAACAGCTCTTTTGCAACGAAAATAAACACATTACCCCCTAACATTACAACCCCCCACCCCAACCCTCCAAAATAATTGCCCCGAAAAGGACATTTGTATAGGCATTGCACTTAAAAGGGCATTAAGCTCTTTTTAAGCCCATAACAAAATAAAAAAAAAAGCCCCAAACACTAACCCCAAAATAGGTACTCACTATTTCAGAAGTCCGGCGATCCATCATTATCAAGGCGGCGAAAGGTCTTTATCCAGGCAGCTCCATCTTCATCCATCACAGGACCATCTTCTATCTTCTTGGCGGAGGCACGGAGGTGGAGTGGACAGCGAATGTAGAGTGGTCGGTGGAGCAGAGATGATCAGCGACACGGAGGTCCTCTTCATGCGATCATCCGCCACACACTGAAGATTGAATGTAAGGTACCCCTTTTATATGGGGGTACCCTTGCATTCCTATTGGCTGAAAAATTCAAATCAGCCAATAGGATGAGAGCTGCTTACATCCTATCAGTGACATGTCTCTTGCCCAGCAGCAAGCACTAAACATTTTGGCTTAGTTAGGCCTTCTCTGTGAGGTTTCTCTGGTGTTCTTTAGTTATTGGAGTATCTTAATTAAAATTGTCATTTTTTCATGGGTATCCATGAGATCACTTACTTATGCTCTTTTTTTGTGATTACTTCACCCACCTGTAAGACACAGTCTTTAATGTCTGGGTGTTTGGTTTGTTTGTTTGTGTTCTAAAATGCAAATAATAATAAAATAACAAATATCTTTCTGATTACAGTACTGAACTATCTTTCTGAGGATACTATAAAGGTAGATTTATGAAGCAGCGTATGCTGCTATTTCCGCGCGAGCCTCCAGGAAACATAAGTTAAGAAGCAGCGGTCATACGACTGCTGCTTCTTAACTCATCAGAGGTGGCTGACTGCAATCATCCCAATCGTATCCAAATGGGATGATTGGCACCCCCTGCTAGCTAGCTGTGAATATGCAGGAGGTGGCATTGCACAAGCATTTCACCAGAAATGCTTATGCAATGATAAATGCTGACAGACATTTGATAAATCTACCCCTATTAATACAAAATTATTAAAAATAGTATAAAACAGGGGGAGGAGCTAGCAGCTGAAGTGAGCGGTCATGTTTTAGCAGAGCTCCATCTAAATGTCAAATTAATATAAGCCTTTTTGTCTTTTTTCACTTAAAAACGTCTCATTCCCCACCTTTCGGGACTACTAAAGATAGCCCGTTAGCAGACACCGGCGATTACCAACTACGCGGTCAAGAAGACTTGCTGCAGACCGAGAACAACTGCACCTGATAGGTTTAGCACGGCAACCACAAGTCATATCCAGCCTTAAAGAGTACTACTCTTTCAGTAAACAAGGTGTTACCAACATGGTGACATAACAGCCCCACACTGCAGCTGGCTGATTAAACATCCAACGAAAGTAACAATGCTCCGAAACCTGGACTCTTTGTGGTGTGGCAGATAAAGAAGTCTGAAGCGACACACCAATCTGATCCTGGAAAATGTAACCAACCTGATGACAATACTCTGTCACCACTCAAGGGGGCGCTAATATACACAGAATATATATATAGTGCTAGATCACTCCTCTAATGTCAACAGATTACAAAATACAACAAAAATATAGTGTATATATAGTGTGATAAAATATACAAAATTATATAACTTATCAGTCCATAGGTGAATCAATCACTGAAAAAAGTGTTGTCCATTTGGACTTGCTTCCAATGGTCTTTTATTCTTGAATTCACGGCAGCTCCTTCCCAAATAGAAGAGGTTAACTGGAATCTGTGATGGTATAAAACAAACACACAGAAGGGCACCTCCTAGTGTAATAAAGTACAGATGGTGTACAAATAAGTGATAACAGATGTTCATGTACTCACAAGTGTGGCAGCACTCACTCGTGCTTAGTAGTGCATACTGGAATCTCACAGTGTCCCAGCTCACTGTTCTTTTCCCACAGGTCTCAGTCTAGGCTGTAGTCTCCAACCGCAAACAAACATGGACAGGCTCTCAGTCAAGTGATAAGTTTTAAAATCACTTTTATTAAAACAATGGTCTTTAAAAGCACAGTGTATACAAATATCACTGTGTATTAAAATGCAACTAGTTTCTCAGCTAGCTTGCTGTTTCCTTAGGCATCTAACAACCTGACTGAGAGCTCAAGAATATATACTACATTTAACCAATAGAAACACATTAGGGTGGTTACACCCCTAAACACAGCTGTTCACCTTAATTAGATATCTATTTAACCCTTATGTTTGTCAGGCATAGTTATTTCATGATGAAACCAATACAATATAAACACATAGTTAAAATCCAATTCCTTGATGTGTGTAGATATCTATTTAACCCTTACGTTTGTCAGGCATAGTTATTTCATGATGAAACTAATACAATATAAAAACATAGTTAAAATCCATTTCCTTGTGTGTAGCACATTGTGCCCTTAGTGTATACCTTTAAATCTAATATTGAATAATTTAATGTACTGATTAGCTAAAAACTCCAAATTCATATTCTCGTCTTTTATTAAAAAATAAAACTTTTTTTTTTTTAAATATTGTGTTAACTGAAATGCCAATAATTTCTCTCTCTTATAGGGCAAGTTGCGATACCTTTCTACCAATCCCAAAGCGATACGTCATCGCTTATGGGCGTGTAAGGCTGGGCTTGAATGTCTGTCATTGTACTTCCAACTAAAAGAACCTATACAATAAACATTGAATACTGTGATCCTGAATTATTATTAACATCTCAGTGATGCTTACCATCTCAGATACCTCAATCCTATAAATTGATGCTAATATTGTCGGCTCCATAGAACCCCACACATTCCCTACTGACTCGCAGCAGTCACACTTCAACTCACCAACTCCACTTGCGCATCACCTCTCACTACCTACACGGATTATATTTATTAATGTACGGCTTATTTTTGTGTTAACTAAAAATACAGATATTCTCTCTCTCTAATAGGGCAAGTGGAAATACCTCTCTACCAATCCCAAAGCGATACGTCATCACTTATGGGCGTGTAGGGCTGGGCTTGATTGTCTGTCATTATATTTCCAACTAAAAAAACCATACAATAAAAATCGAATACTGTGATCCTAAATTATTATTAACATCTCAGTGATACGTGCCATCTCAGATACCTCAATCCTATCGATTGACGCTAATATCGTCAGCTCCATAGAACCCCACATATTCCCTACTGACTCGCAGCAGTCACACTTCAACTCCCCAGCTCCACTTGCACATCACCTCTCACTACCTACACGGAGGTCATCGCTCCCTTGATTAATGTTAATATTAGGCAGATTTTTGCTTTAGCTATTACTATTATACGTGTAACTCAGGTTAACAAACACGCCTCCTATTTTTAACCAATCGCCATTAGACATGTCACATAAGGTAGGCGTGGACTAGATCGGCCCCATATTCTCCTCTTATTCTAATAACACTGGGGCCAGGCTTCCCTTACTATAACCACCATTCAGAACTATATCCATCCATACCAGCAGGCCCTACGAATCTATCTAGAAGGTGACTACAGCTAATCTGGTTGTATCTCGATGTTGAGATGGGTGCCCCCCATGATATATAATGATATTTAATGGATATCTATGATTACCTATGCTTCATATGGCCACTACTACTGAACCTAGCTGATATAGGTGTATCCTTAGAAACACCAAATGAGACCTATATATATTATAAAAAGCAATGTGATACTAAACTAAGCTACAAGGTAGAGATACTCTGTATCCAATAGGGATAAGGTATATCTCATATTGCAAAACTGTGTTAATCCTAAAAATATATGTGATAGAACCAAATATATATGTATACTATATTAACCCTGCCCAATGGGCCTAACTGATACTAATGTATCTAAGGTATAACTTGCTTATATCTCAAAAATATAACGTGATACTATATATTTATATGTGCTATATATCTTTAACTGATATACTAAAGATTATATGTGCTCTTACTAAAGATTATATGTGCTCTTACTAATTATTGTCATATCTATGCCCTAATATTAAGGATCGGTCATACAATACTAATCATAAATAATACTATACTTAATCTCAAGTGTGTGTGCTCTATATAATCACAAACGTGAGATGTGCCTAATCTAAAATTCAGCTAATGGTTAATAATCATATCTTTATTTATTTAATACCTATTCAATATATTATAGGATTTTCTAGTTGTAATTCCTGACCTAAAGTATGTGAACGAAAAATTAATAAAATTTGTATGTATACATGTTTTGTACAGAGGCCAACTGATACACACATCCAAGGATTACAATGATAGTATACAATAAGACCCACAGTTGTCTCCCTCCTAGAAAGCAGCCAAATCTAGATTTTCGTTTAGCCCCTCTGGAAACAGGCTACCAAACTTATAAATCCAATAAGTTTCTCTTTGTCTCAAACAGGTAAGGCGATTGCCACCCTGTTTGTAAGGTACCCTTTCCCTTTCGGTATATTTACCACCCAAGCTGGAGGGAGAACCTGGTCTTCTATGGTAGGTACATAAATTACCTCATTATAATTTGGAATGGCACAAATGAATCAGCAATTAATTTTGCAATGAAACTCAATGACAATGATTATGGGCTGACTTTTACATATAATGTTCAGGGCGAACAGATTGAATTTCTAGACGTAGTTTTAACTTAAGATTTAACCCAAAAAATTGAAACATACACATACTTTAAAACGGTTGACAGTGACAACTTTTTGGATTACGGTAGCAACCATCTGGACAGTTGGAAAAGAAATGTACCGTTTAGCCAATTTCGACGAATTAGGCGCAACTGTACAACACTAGAAAAATATGATGAACAATCCATGATCCTGAAAAACAGATTTAAGGAAAAGGGCTATCACCAGGAATTAATAGAGGGAAGTTATGAGCGTGCTAGAAAGCTAGACAGTATCAGCATTTTATATCCCCCCAATCCCCCTGTACAACCAATAGAGGACCAAAGGAGAAAGACAGCCTTTATAACAAATTATAATTCGAACTTTAAGAAGATCAAAACGATTTTGAGTAAGCATTGGCACATATTGAAAAGGGATCCTATCTTAAAACAGATATTAGATGACAAACCGACGATTACCTTTAGGCGAGCCACTACAATAAAAAGTATATTAGCCCCCAGTAAAGTAGTTATGAGTAAAAGAAGACTGATAAAAACACATACATCACAAAATAATAATTGTATAAAGGGGGCATACAGGTGTAACATAAAGAGGTGTAATATGTGTCAATATATTACACATGGGCCTCTAGTTATCAACATGTCTACTTTACCTGCCTTCGCCGGCCCAATACGCCCGCCTAAGCTCGCCTACCATCGCCGCCGCGGACCTGAAAAATCTCGCCAAAGTTATCAATAAAGCTGTCAAAAAGCCGCGCACCAAGTACGGGGCGATGAGCAGCGGACTGTGATAGTTATCACTCATCCGATCTCGCTGCTCTTCGGCTTTTTGACAGCTTTATTGACAAGCTGTCACTAAGCACCCACACTAACTACACTGTTCTACCCCCTATACCGGCGCCCCCGGAGCCCCCCGCAACTAAATAAAGTTATTAACCCCTAAACCGCCGCTCCTAGACCCCGACGCAACTCTTATAAATGTATTAACCCCTAAACCGCTGCTCCCGGACACCGCCGCCACCTACATTATACCTAGTAACCCCTATCCTGCCCCCCCTATACCGACGCCACCTATAATAAAGTTATTAACCCCTATCCTGCGGATCCAGGACCCCGCCGCAACTAAATAAATAGTTTAACCCCTAAACCGCCGCACCCGGACCCCGCCGCAACCTATATTAAACTTATTAACCCCTAATCAGCCCCCCCTACACCGTCGCCACCTATAATAAATTTATTAACCCCTATCCTGCCCCCCCATACCGCCGCAACCTATAATAAATTTATTAACCCCTATCCTGCCCCCCCTACACCGCCGCCACTATAATAAAATTATTAACCCCTAAACCTAAGTCTAACACTAGCCCTAACACCCCCCTAACTTAAATATTAATTAAATAAATCTAAATAATATTTCTCTTATTAACTAAATTAATCCTATTTAAAACTAAATACTTACCTTTAAAATAAACCCTAATATAGCTACAATATAAATAATAATTATATTGTAGCTATCTTAGGATTTATTTTTATTTTACAGGCAAATTTCAATTTATTTTAACTAGGTACAATAGCTATTAAATAGTTATTAACTATTTAATAGCTATCTAGTTAAAATAAAGAGAAATTTACCTGTAAAATAAAAACTAACCTAAGTTACAATTACACCTAACACTACACTATAATTAAATAAATTATTCCTATTTAAAACTAAATACTTACCTGTAAAATAAACCCTAAGATAGCTACAATGTAATTAATAATTACATTGTAGCTATTGTAGGATTTATATTTATTTTACAGGTAACTTTGTATTTATTTTAGCTAGTTAGAATAGTTATTAAATAATTATTAACTATTTAATAACTACCTAGCTAAAAGAAATACAAAATTACCTGTAAAATAAATCCTAACCTAAGTTACAATTAAACCTAACACTACACTATCATTAAATTAATTAAATAAATTAGCTACAAATAACTACAATTAAATACAATTAAATAAACTAACTAAAGTACAAAAAATAAAAAAAATAATTTACAAACATTTAAAAAATATTACAACAATTTAAGCTACTTACACCTAATATAAGCCCCCTAATAAAATAACAAAGCCCCCCAAAATAAAAAAATGCCCTACCCTATTCTACATTAAAAAGTTACCAGCTCTATTACCTTACCAGCCCTTAAAAGGGCCTTTTGCGGGGCATGCCCCAAAGAATTCAGCTCTTTTGCCTGTAAAATAAAAATACAACCCCCCAACATTAAAACCCACCACCCACATACCCCTACTCTAACCCAAACCCCCCTTAAATAAACCTAACACTACCCCCCTGAAGATCATCCTACCTTTAGCCGTCTTCAGCCAGCCGACCACCGATGGAACCGAAGAGGAGATCCGGAGCGGCAGAAGTCATCATCCAAGGGGCGCTGAAGAAGTCTTCCATCCGATTGAAGTCATCATCCAAGGGGCGCTGAAGAGGTCTTCCATCCGATTGAAGTCTTCATCCAAGCGGCGTCTTCAATCTTCATCCATCCGGAGCGGAGCGGAGCCATCTTCAGACGAGCCGACACGGAGCCATCCTCTTCTTCCAGACGACTAACGACGAATGATGGTACCTTTAAGTGATGTCATCCAAGATGGCGTCCCTTCAATTCCGATTGGCTGATAGGATTATATCAGCCAATCGGAATTAAGGTAGGAAAAATCTGATTGGCTGATTTAATCAGCCAATCAGATTGAAGTTCAATCCGATTGGCTGATCCAATCAGCCAATCAGATTGAGCTCGCATTCTATTGGCTGTTCCGATCAAGTGGAGCTGGGGAGTTGAAGTGTGACAGTAGGGAATATGTGGGGTTCTATGGAGCTGACGATATTAGCGTCAATCGATAGGATTGAGGTATCTGAGATGGCACGTATCACTGAGATGTTAATAATAATTTAGGATCACAGTATTCGATTTCTATTGTATGGTTTTTTTAGTTGGAAATATAATGACAGACAATCAAGCCCAGCCCTACACGCCCATAAGCGATGACGTATCGCTTTGGTATTGGTAGAGAGGTATTGCCACTTGTCCTATTAGAGAGAGAGAATATCTGCATTTTTAGTTAACACAAAAATAAGCCGTACATTAATAAATATAATCCGTGTAGGTAGTGAGAGGTGATGCGCAAGTGGAGTTGGTGAGTTTAAGTGTGACTGCTGTGAATCAGTAGGGAATGTGTGGGGTTCTATGGAGCCAACGATATTAGCATCAATTGATAGGATTGAGGTATCTGAGATGGTACGCATCACTGAGATGTTAATAATAATTCAGGATCATAGTATTCAATGTTTATTGTATAGGTTCTTTTAGTTGGAAGTACAATGACAGACATTCAAGCCCAGCCTTACATGCCCATAAGCAATGACGTATCGCTTTGGGATTGGTAGAAAGGTATCGCAACTTGCCTTATTAGAGAGTGAAAATATTGGCATTTCCGTTAACACAATATTTAAAAAAAAAAAAAAAAAAAAGTTTTATTTTTTAATAAAAGACGAGAATATGAATTTGGAGTTTTTAGCTAATCAGTACATTAAATTATTCAATATTAGATTTAAGGGTATACACTAAGGGCACAATGTGCTACACGCATTAAGGAATTGGATTTTAACTATGTTTTTATATTGTATTGGTTTCATTATGAAATAACTATGCCTGACAAACATAAGGGTTAACTAGATATCTACACACATCAAGGAATTGGATTTTAACTATGTGTTTATATTGTATTGGTTTCATCATGAAATAACTATGCCTGACAAACATAAGGGTTAAATAGATATCTACACACAACAAGGAATTGGATTTTAACTATGTGTTTATATTGTATTGGTTTCATCATGAAATAACTGTGCCTGACAAACATAAGGGTTAAATAGATATCTAATTAAGGTGAACAGCTGTGTTTAGGGGTGTAACCACCCTAATGTGTTTCTATTGGTTAAATGTAGTATATATTCTTGAGCTCTCAGTCAGGTTGTTAGATGCCTGAGGAAACAGCAAGCTAGCTGAGAAACTAGTTGCATTTTAATACACAGTGATATTTGTATACACTGTGCTTTTAAAGACCATTGTTTTAATAAAAGTGATTTTAAAACTTATCACTTGACTGAGAGCCTGTCCATGTTTGTTTGCGATTGGAGACTACAGCCTAGACTGAGACCTGTGGGAAAAGAACAGTGAGCTGGGACACTGTGAGATTCCAGTATGCACTACTAAGCACAAGTGAGTGCTGCCACACTTGTGAGTGCCTGAACATCTGTTATCACTTATTTGTACTCCATCTGTACTTTATTACACTAGGAGGCGCCCTTCTGTGTGTTTGTTTTATACCATCACAGATTCCTGATCCTGGAAAATCAACCCCAGAAGCGCCGTTGCCCACAGAACGGCAAAGACTGGCTCCTAGGCATGTGGAGGTAACATGGGCCGACATAACCATGTGGCAGATCTGCGGACACAGATTGCTGAGGATCTAACTCAAATGGTGAAGGATTTCGTGGATATAAAAGGCGGCCTACAGGATAATCCAGAAAAACAAAAGAGTAATGAAACCTCGGGTGGGAATCGTTAAAAAGTAAGTCTTTATTAGATTGTAAAATCACACATCATGGCAAGAGGGTAGGCTGTGGCTGTGAGATCCGCTTACGTGTTTCAGCTGTTAAGCCATAGTCATAGCTAATGATCTCACTGTTACTTCCTACCTTAGTAGTCCCACAAGGACTACTATTGGTTAAAATGTTAAAACAAAGAAGCCAAACTCACACAATCACACAGTATATATGTACAAACAGTGAATGAACAGTGAATTTCTCCAAACATATTTAACTCTGCTGTTTAAATAGTTTCAAAACCATATTCTACCTAAGGGTTAATGCCCCAAGGGACAAGAACCCCTTATCTCATCAGTATGGGGTATATATATATATATATATATATATATACAAGCAATGAGCATTTCCAAACATAGTTTACTCTATTGCATAAATGCTTTTAAAACAGTATTCTACCTAAGGGTCAATTTCCCCCAACACAGAGAATCCCCCTTATCACATCGGTATGGGGTAGATGGTACCGGGTCTAGACATCTTTAAGAACTGGCAAGCGAATTAGACTGTTCTAATCATAACAACCAGATAGAGAGGGGAACTGAATAAATGCATAGACTTAATATTTTCAATACTGTTTCCCATTTCAGAACTGATTTTTTTAACTCTTTTGGTCATTGATTCTGGATAACTTAGGATAATCCAGCCCACCAACGCAGTAAAATGAGGTCGGAACCTACGAGCCCTAGCTGTTCGACTACAGACTGTCAATAACCTTTCTGGATGATCCTTGAAGAGGAGATCCCTAAATATTTGCCAGGAGAAGTATGATATGTCACATCAGCTCCTCTAACAGAGTTGTTTCCTCAAGAGGCAGAGGGGTCTAATCTCCAGGTCTCAATGCAGCTCTCTGGAACTTTTCTGGGTCAGACGCTCTGGAGCACCGGAGTGAGGTAGGATACCCTACCTCACCTGAAAGTAACTATATCACTGCTTTCATGTAGTAATTTGCATAGTTTGTTTGGCAATTACTCATTAACACCAGGAACTATTAATGAAGACAGCAATGTCAGAAGTTTTAGATCTCTAAATCTACATGGGACAGTTGCCTTGCTTACGGTTAACTATCTAAAGTCGACAGCTTATATTATGCAGTCAAAATGTTTAGGTTGCAAATATGAAGGCTCTCTAATTAGCCCTACATGGAGCTTGACCTATTACGAAGTGGGTTAACTATCGACTAGATTACGAGTTTGCGTTATGAGTAAAAATGAAGCGTTATGGGTTATAACGCTGCTATTACGAGTCTTGTAGGTACAGCTGTCTCGCACACTTTTTTGGCCATACCGCAAATTAACTTACGCAATTTGCGTAAAGTCTTTTTTCAATGGGACTTCCATAGCGCCGATATTCCAAGCTTTTTTTTGGAGGCCAAAAAGTGAGCGGTACAACCTATCCTGCAAGATTTGTAACGCAATCTAAAGTCAGTAGTTATAAGTTTTACGCTACAAAGCTGTAGCATAAAACTCATAACTAAAGTGCTAAAAAGTACACTAACACCCATAAACTACCTATTAACCCCAAAACCGAGGCCCTCCCGCATCGCAAACACTAAAGAAAATTATTAACCCCTAATCTGCCGCTCCCAAGATCGCCGCCACTAGAATAAATATATTAACCCCTAAACCACTGCACTCCCACCTCGCAAACACTAGTTAAATATTATTAACCCCTAATCTGCCACCCCCAACGTCGCCGCCACTATACTAAATTTATTAACCCCTAAACCTAAGTCTAACCCTAACCCTAACACCCCCTAACTTAAATATAATTCAAATAAATCTAAATAAAAATTACTATCATTACCTAAATAATTCCTATTTAAAACTAAATACTTACCTATAAAATAAACCCTAAGCTAGCTGCAATATAACTAATAGTTACATTGTAGCTAGCGTATGTTTTATTTTTATTTCACAGGCAAGTTTGTATTTATTTTAACTAGGTAGAATAGTTACTAAATAGTTATTAACTATTTACTAACTACTTAGCTAAAATAAATACAAATTAAACAAATTAACCTGAGTTACACTAACACCTAACATTACACAATTAAATAAATGACATAAATTAAATACAATTAAGTAAATTACAAAAATAAACAAACACTAAATTACACAAAATAAAAAACAAATTATCAGATATTTAAACTAATTACACCTAATCTAATAGCCCTATCAAAATAACCCCCCCCCCCCAAAATAAAAAAAAAACCTTAGCCTAAACTAAACTACCAATAGTCCTTAAAAGGGCCTTTTACGGGGCATTGCCCCAAAGAAATCAGCTCTTTTACCTGTAAAAAAAAATAATACAAACAACCCCCCCAACAGTAAAACCCACCACCCACACAACCAACCCCCCAAATAAAATCCTAACTAAAAAAACCTAAAGTCCCCATTGCCCTGAAAAGGGCATTTGGATGGGCATTGCCCTTAAAGGGGCATTTAGCTCTATTGTTGCCCAAACCCTAACCTAAAAATAAAACCCACCCAATAAACCCTTAAAAAAACCTAACACTAACCCCTGAAGATCCACTTACAGTTTTGAAGACCGGACATCCATCCTCAACGAAGCCGGGAGAAGTCCTCAACGAAGCGGCAAGAAGTCTTCATCCAAGCCGGCAGAAGTGGTCCTCCAGACGGGCAGAAGTCTTCATCCAGACGGCATCTTCTATCTTCATCCATCTGGCGCGGAGCGGCTCCATCTTCAAGACATCTGGCACGGAGCATCCTCTTCTTCCGACGTCTAACGAAGAATGAAGGTTCCTTTAAATGACGTCATCCAAGATGGCGTCCCTTGAATTCCGATTGGCTGATAGAATTCTATCAGCCAATCGGAATTAAAAGTGAAAAATTCCTATTGGCTGATGCAATCAGCCAATAGGATTGAGCTTCAATCCTATTGGCTGATCCAATCAGCCAATAGGATTGAGCTTGCATTCTATTTGCTGATTGGAACAGCCAATACAATGTGAGCTGATTGGAACAGCCAATAGAATGTGAGCGCAATCCTATTGGCATCAGCCAATAGTAATTTTTCACCTTTAATTTCGATTGGCTGATAGAATTCTATCAGCCAATTGGAATTCAAGGGACGCCATCTTGGATGACGTCATTTAAAGGAACCTTCATTCTTCGTTAGACGTCGGAAGAAGAGGATGCTCCCCGCCGGATGTCTTGAAGATGGACCCGCTCCGCCCTGGATGGATGAAGATAGAAGATGCCGTCTGGATGAAGACTTCTGCCCATCTAGAGGACCACTTCTGCCGGCTTGGATGAAGACTTCTCCCGGCTTCGTTGAGGACTTCTTGCCGCTTTGTTGAGGACTTCTCCCGGCTTCGTTGAGGATGGATGAGCGGTCTTCAAAACTGTAAGTGGATCTTCAGGGGTTAGTGTTAGGTTTTTTAAGGGTTTATTGGGTGGGTTTTATTTTTAGGTTAGGGTTTGGGCAGCAATAGAGCTAAATGCCCTTTTAATTAAGGGCAATGCCCATCCAAATGCCCTTTTCAGGTCAATGGGGAGCTTAGGTTTTTTTAGTTAGGATTTTACTTGGGGGGTTGGTTGTGTGGGTGGTGGGTTTTACTGTTGGGGGGTTGTTTGTATTTTTTTTTTACAGGTAAAAGAGCTGATTTCTTTGGGGCAATGCCCCGCAAAAGGCCCTTTTAAGGGCTATTGGTAGTTTAGTTTAGGCTAGGGTTTTTTTATTTTGGGGGGCTTTTTTATTTTGATAGGGCTATTAGATTAGGTGTAATTAGTCTAGATATCTGATAATTAGTTTTTTATTTTGTGTAATTTAGTGGGGGGTTTTGTTGTAATTTAGTATTGTATTTAATTTATGTATTTTATTTCATTGTTGTGTAATGTTAGGTGTTAGTGTAACTCAGGTTAGGTTTTATTTTACAGGTAAATTTGTATTTATTTTAGCTAGGTAGTTAGTAAATAGTTAATAACTATTTATTAACTATTCTACCTAGTTAAAATAAATACAAACTTGCCTGTAAAATAAAAATAAACCCTAAGCTAGCTACAATGTAACTATTAGTTATATTGTAGCTAGTTTAGGGTTTATTTTATAGGTAAGTATTTAATTTTGAATAGGAATTATTTAGGTAATGATAGTAATTTTTATTTAGATTTATTTGAATTATATTTAAGTTAGGGGGTGTTAGGGTTAGACTTAGGTTTAGTGGTTAATAAATTTAGTATAGTGGCGGCGACGTTGGAGGCAGCAGATTAGGGGTTAATAAATGTAGGTAGGTGGCGGCAATATTAGGGGCGGCAGATTAAGGGTTAATAATATTTAACTAGTGTTTGCGATGCGGAGTGCGGCGGTTTAGGGGTTAATATGTTTATTATAGTGGCGGCGATGTTGGGGTGGCAGATTAGGGGTTAATAAGTGTAGGTAGGTTGCAGTGAAATTGGGGGCGGGAGATTAGGGGTTAGAAATATAATGTAGGTGTCGGCAATGTTGGGGGCAGTAGATTAGGGGTTAATAAGTATAATGTAAGTGTCGGCGATGTCCGGAGCGGCAGATTAGGGGTTAATAAATATAATGTAGGTGTCGGCGATGTCGGGGCGGCAGATTAGGGGTTAATAAGTGTTAGATTAGGGGTGTTTAGACTCAGGGTTCATGTTAGGGTGTTAGGTGTAAACATAAAATGTGTTTCCCCATAGGAATCAATGGGGCTGCGTTACTGAGCTTTACGCTGCTTTTTTGCAGGTGTTAGGCTTTTTTCAGCCGGCTCTCCCCATTGATGTCTATGGGGAAATTGTGCACGAGAACGTAAAACCAGCTACCGTTGACTTAAGCAGTGCTGGTATTGGAGTGCGGTATGGAGCTCTATTTTGCTCTACCCTCACTTCTTGCCTGTTAACGTCGGGTTTAGGAAAACCTGTAATACCAGCGCTGTAGGAAAGTGAGCGGTGACAATAACGTGCAAGTTAGCACCGCACCCCTCATAACGCAAAACTCGTAATCTGGCCATTTGATAGCAATAGATTCTGTCTTTTGAGATGACCAATTAGGTTCCAAAGCTGTTATGTTGTTAAGTGTTTTTTTACACAGTCAATATTTAATTTATTTACAGGTAGATACAACCCATATCACTATCCTATATTATAAAAGACAAGAGTTTGTCTGAAGCCGTCATGCGCAGTTCAGACAAACTCTTGCCGCGAGGACCCGGCAGCAGCTCAGCTGTGAGAGGCGCGCGAGGACCCGGCAGCAGCTCAGCTGTGAGAGGCGCGCGAGGACCCGGCAGCAGCTCAGCTGTGAGAGGCGCGCGAGGACCCGGCAGCAGCTCAGCTGTGAGAGGCGCGCGAGGACCCGGCAGCAGCTCAGCTGTGAGAGGCGCGCGAGGACCCGGCAGCAGCTCAGCTGTGAGAGGCGCGAGAGGACCCGGCAGCATGGGAGAGAGAGAATGGGAGAGAGAGAATGGGAGAGAGAGAATGGGAGAGAGAGAGAGAGAATGGGAGAGAGGGAGAGAGAATGGGAGAGAGGGAGAGAGAATGGGAGAGAGGGAGAGAGAATGAGAGAGAGGGAGAGAGGGAGAGAGAGAGAGAATGGGAGAGAGAGAATGGGAGAGAGAGAGAATGGGAGAGAGAGAATGGGAGAGAGAGAATGGGAGAGAGAGAATGGGAGAGAGAATGGGAGAGAGAATGGGAGAGAGAGAATGGGAGAAAGAGAATGGGAGAGAGAGAATGGGAGAGAGAGAATGGGAGAGAGGGAGAGAGAGAGAGAGAATGGGAGAGAGAATGGGAGAGAGGGAGAGAGAATGAGAGAGAGGGAGAGAGAGAGAGAGAGAGAATGAGAGAGAGAGAGAGAGGGAGAGAGAGAATGGGAGAGAGAGAATGGGAGAGAGAGAATGGGAGAGAGAGAATGGGAGAGAGAGAATGGGAGAGAGAATGGGAGAGAGGGAGAGAGAATGGGAGAGAGGGAGAGAGAATGGGAGAGAGAGAATGAGAGAGAGAGAATGAGAGAGAATGGGAGAGAGAGAATGGGAGAGAGAATGGGAATGGGAGAGAGAATGGGAATAATAATGGGAATAACACGGCCCGTGTCAACGGGCTTTAGGACTAGTTACCTAATATTCACCTAGATTACAAGTTTTGCGCTATAGAGGGTGCGAAACTAACACAACAAAAGTTGCGTTATTTCACCCTCCATAGCGCTGCCATTACGAGTTTTGAAAAAGCTGCCTTGTGCGTGCAATATGGATGCATTGAGCTCCATACCGCACAAAATACAAGTGCTACTTTGACGTGATCGTGCAAGCTTTCCCCATAGACATCAATTACATTACAAAAAATAAAAAAACTACCATTACAAAAAATAACAAACAAAATTATCCAAAACAATAAAAATTATTCCTTTTCTAATACCCTGTTTAAAAAACACCCCAAAATAAAAAACCCTAATCTATAATAAACTACCTGATTTGAACAGCCAATAGGATTTTAGCAGCTCTCATTCCTATTGGCTGATTCGAATCAGGCAATAGAAATGAGAGCTGCTTAAATCCTATTGGCTGATTTAAATTTTTCAGCCAATAGGAATGCAATGGTAACTTACATTTGAATCCTCAGTGTGCGGCGGACGATCACATAAAGAGGACCTCCACGTTGGATCGATGGATGGACCTCTGCTTGGACCTCTGCCTTGGATCTTCACCTCGACCTCCGCCTCTGCTCATTGACAACTCTGCCTCCGCAGGGATGAAGAAGATGACGGCCCCTCAATGGATGAAGATGGATCCGCCTGGATGAAGATGGAGCCGCTGGGATGAAGATTGTTCAAGCCAGACTTCAGCAACTGTGAGTACCTAAAGAGGAGTTAGTGTTAGTTTTTTTTAAGGTTTTTTGGGGTGGTTTATTTTTTTTAGATTAGGGCTATTGGGCAATTCTAAAAGAGATGAATGCCCTTTTAAGGGCAATGCCCATACAAATGCCCTTTTCAGGGCAATAGGTAAATTAGGTTTTTTTGAGAGTTAGGTTTTTTATTTTGGGGGGTTGGTTGGGTGGTGGGTTTTACTGTTGGGGGGTTTTTGTATTTTTTTCAGGAAAAAGAGCTGATTTCTTTAGGGCAATGCCCTACAAACGGCCCTTATAAGGGCTATTGGTAGTTTATTGTAGGCTAGGGTGTGTTTTTATTTTGGGGGGGCTTTTTTATTTTTATTAGATTAGGTTAGGTGAAATTGTTTTTATTTTGGACAATTTCGTTTGTTAATTTTTGTACTTTTGTATTTTTTTATTTTTTGTACTTTTGTATTTTTTTATTTTTTGTAATTGTAGATTGAATTTTTTTAGTAGTTAGTTTTTTTTTTTCATGAGTAATTTAGTTTTTTTAATTTGTAGTTATTTTAATTTTAGTATAATATTAATGTTAGTTTCATTTATAGTTTAAACTTAGGTTTTTTTTTAATTTCCCAGGGAAGTTTTTATTTATTTTAAGATAGGGATCTTGTAAATTTAATGTAAAGTTAGGGGGTTGTTGTAAAGGTTTAGGGGTTAATAGTTTAATTTAGTTTTTGGCGATGTGGGGGGCTGGCGGTTCAGGGGTTAATAGGTTTATTTAGTGGTAGTGATGTGGGAGGCCAGAGGTTTAGGGTTTAATAACTTTATTTAGTGGCAGCGATGTCAGGGAGCGGCGGAATATCTTTATTATAGTGTAGGCAATGTTGGGGTGTGGGGGAATAGGGGTTAATGGGTTTAGTATAGTGGTGACGATGTCGGGGAGCAGCAGAATAGGGGCTAATAACTTTAATTTTGTGTTTGCGATGCGGAAGGGCCTCGGTTTAGGGGTTAAGAGGTAGTTTATAGGTGTTAGTGCACTTTGTGACACTTTAGTTCAAAATTTTGTGTAACAGTTTTGTTGCGCAAAACTCATAACTACTGGTCTCAGATTGGGTAATGGATCTTGTCGGTATAGGGTGTAACGCAAGCTTTTTAGCCTCACAGCAAAACTCGTTAAGGCAGCGCTATGGAAATCCCATGCAAAAATGTAATTCTTTCGAGTGTGCGGGACTGACGTTGCGTTACAGGCTAAAAGGCTTGCGGTACAGTTATACCGACAAGATTCGTAATGGCTGAGTTGCTGTTTTAACGATGAAATTGCCATTTTTCAGCGTTAAAACACGAATGCAAAACTCGTAATCTAGGTGATTGTTTACCAATTGAGAATGGAGACAAGGTTAAGATGTTAATGTTACTTTAGTAAGGTTCCTATACTATATTTACGCTTCTTATAGATCCACCAGAAAAGCCTCTCCTACCTATTATCAAGCTTAAAGAAGCACATAGGGATATATTCTATGCCAGATTGTAGTAATTTCCACTACACATATATAGAAATACTATGCCCTACTATTTACTTTCTCATATGAATACTGTGTATGTGCTTAATCGTGTTTAATTGTTGTTATATAGGACCTTAATTAAGAACAATGTCAACCTGGCTCCATATTAAGAGTAATGGGTGATAAGGTTTAATTCCATAGGATTATAGATAACAAGTTTCTCTTTTACTATACTACTTATATGGTTACATTTTTATCTCTATAAGCACTTCATGATTGATACCAATAGCTCCATATTCATTTACCTACTATATAACCCAATAAAGGACAACACAGTCAAGATATATTGATATTTCAATATCTTTTGGAAGACAGACTCCCATAAATTAGGATTTTGCACCACCTAAATGTCCCTATAATCCCAAGAAAATCCAGTTTCAGATATTAACTACGCCCCCCACACACACACACATTTAGTTTACTTAGTAAACTAGGGAAAATATATCCCACGACCTATGCCCTTAAATTTACAATAAATAGATATATTATTACAGAGGCAACCAACAAAATTCTGATTCCCAGAGACTAGATAACTTATAATTCATATACATAGTTATATAACTATACACTGCCCAAATCCCGACGTTAAGAGTCAACTATGGATTACTATGAAGATGTTAAGGTTGAGATCCTGACCTAGCTATTTATAGCATAAACTGTGAACCTCAGAAAATGCACTACTTTTACCCTCAGTTTATTAAATGATAGTAATAACCAAATGTACAAGATGTATATTAATGGTTTCTACTCCCACTTACTCATTTATTGCTAGTCCTAAACTACCGTAATTCGCCTCTACCTCTTAAAATTCAAATTTACCTTTCACTTCCTTATTTTTTAATAACACTGTTCCCAATGATCCATATTCCTAATACCCAAGGCCCAAGAATAGCTTAGAATGTTTAGTACAATGGGATATAGTTATTATTATCGGTTATTTGTAGAGCGCCAACAGATACCACTTGGCATAATTGATTTTCTTGACAGTAATGCTGTTATGCTGACATATGCTTATGTCTGTGACTTATTTGTAACCTCATTTTTTGTTTATTTGCTTTATAACCTCAATAAAACATTTAACAAAAAATAAACAGTATAAAACTACATTTAGATTGCATATATAAGTTGTATTAATACATGTAACTATTGCCTATATGACATAAGATATTGCTGTTAACACTTGGGGACCGATTTATCATAGCCCGAATGGGGCCAAATACATCTGATTTTGCGCAAGCCTTCAGGCTCGCCGGAAACAGGAGTTAAGAAGCAGCAGTCTTAAGACCACTGCTCCTTAACTCGTACGCCGCCTCTGAGGCGCGGACAGCAATCCGCCAGATCGCATACGATCGAGTTGATGGCCACGAATATGCAGGGGGCGGCATTGCACAAGCAGTTCACCAGAACTGCTTGTGCAATGATAAATGACAACAGCGTATGTTGTCGGCTATTATCGATGTCTGGCAGACATGATCGCTAAAGGGGATCATGTCCGCCAGACACATGATAAATCGGCCCCTTGGTTCCATCGCCTCTCCAAACTGTCCCATTTAAAAAAAATATTTATATTATCAATTTTGTTACATTCTATTGGTATCCTTTTGGTAAAGGTGCAGCAATGCACTACTGGAGCTAGCAGAACACATTTGAAAGCCAATGACAAGAAGCATATGTGAGCACTCACCAATTAGCAGCTAGCTTCCAGCTTCTGATCCTACCTACTGTAGGTATGGGTTTCACTAAAGGATACCAACAAAACTAAGCAAATTAGATAATAGAAGCAAATTAGAAAGTTGTTTAAAATTGTATGATCTATCTGAATCATGAAAGAAAATGTTTGGGTTTCATGCTCCTTTATTAATATACCAAAACAAGCAATGACTAATCTCCATTCTTATAGCTTAAATAAACAACAGACTGCTATTTTACAGAAAATGTTTTTGCAATGCTTCAAATATTCTTTAAAAAAAATATTATTTATTATTTAACTTTGCATTGCTATTGTTTTCTGCTAGTTATTGTGCTGTTTAACAATAAACAAACGTGCTTTAACTTGACATAGTTATAGTGCAATGCATTTCCTCAGCTCTAAAAACACATACAATGGCTAAGATGGTATTTAAAACTATCCATTTCAGCCTGTGCTGTACCAGTAACGTGTATATATTGTCCCTTAATATGAATCAGCTCAAGAGAAAGTTATTAGAAGAAAGGAGACCTATAACCTGTATGAATGTGTGGCGTGATAAACTGAATGTTAAAAGTATTTGAGCTTTTCTATAAATAATGATAGTTAGGGGGGCTTTGTTTGGTATGTGATAGATTCTGTGTAACTTGGTACCCTACAATTTTGTTACAGTATTTTTCAGAGTTAAAGTTTGTCTGCCAGTCCATGCATTATGTGACTACAGTTTGTGATTACCAACTGAAAATCAGTGCTAAATACATATGTTGTGGTTGTTACTTCATAGTGTGGTCTAGTGATTAGCTAATAACCTTTTTCAAATGGGGGAAAAGCAGAAGTGAAAAGTGTGTCTGCGATCTACAGTACACTAAGCTAAAGAGACTAGTTAGCAGGGTATTATTTTTAGAGGCTACAGAGTGTTGCAGGGCTGACCTACAGCCTTCAATGGGTTCCCGGACATTAACAAAGGGGGGTGGTAGGGAGGAGCTGCAGATGTGTATTTTTATTTTGCATGGAACTGTTAGCTTATGCAGTTGAGAGAACCTGATACCTTGAGCTCTGTGAATCTGTTTACAGCACAAAGTGCAGTGCTGGCATTGGTATGACGGTCTGGAAAAAAGTGTATAGAAAGAAAGGGAGCAAGTAGTGTAGAAGAAAGTCATAGTGCCAAGCAGCCAATATTATAACAGAAAGAGAGGAAAATTATTAGAAGATCACTAGAGAAAGTAAGGGAATATTGCTGTGACAATGGGCAATTCATAGAAGAAAATGTCATAGTAAGTACATGTATATAGGAAGTGTAAAACTACAGAAAAGGAAGACATTGCTAAGGAAAAGCCAGGACGACATGGGTTGTAAATTCTCAGCTTAACTGAAATCAAGTGGTTGAAAGGAAACACCAAGTGACTCAGACAGTTTTCAGAAAAAGGAGAAAAGGAACTATAACTTTGCAAAAGGATGTGAAAGCTGTCAGTGAAATTAAAATTGGTGATATAAAATCACATAATAAAACATTGTTGTGAGATTAGCCCAGTACATTGGGCTATGGATCTTCTAATACAGTTGGAACTACCCTAAGAACGTAAACCTGCTCTCAGTCATGGAGAATGGGGATGAAATGACTGGGAGCTCTAACCTTCTGGTCCATGAGGATAAAAAGTATGAACTCTGTCACCAAAAAGACTGCTGTGAGAGGGTAGTGATCAATGTGTCTGGTCTAAGGTTTGAAACTCAGGTCAGGACCCTCAGTAGGTTCCCTGATACTCTTTTAGGAGACCCACGGAGACGAATGCGCTTCTTTGACCCCTTGAGGAATGAGTACTTTTTTGATAGGAATCGCCCATGTTTTGACTCCATACTCTACTTTTACCAGTCAGGTGGTCGTCTTCGACGGCCTGCAAATGTCCCACTAGATGTTTTCATGGAGGAACTGTTATTTTACCAGCTTGGCGACGATGTGATAAGAAAATTCAGGCAAGATGAGGGATTTCAAAAAGAGGAGGAAAGACCCCTTCCTGACTGTGAGTTCATGAAGCAGGTCTGGCTCCTTTTTGAACATCCGGACAGCTCTTCTGCTGCCCGTATTATTGCCATTATCTCCGTCATGGTTATCCTCATCTCAATTGTCATCTTCTGCCTAGAAACACTCCCAGAATTCAGGGATGAAAGGGATCTGTCATTACCAGTAAGTTTCATTTCCCTTTTATATGATTATTTTGTTTTCTTTAATCATCTTTCATGATCTTTGCATACCTACAATTAGGACAGCCTTTTCTTAGTTATACATGTATTTCTTCACAAGGTATTTAAAAAATTGGTACCTCTCAATAGCACTACATTAAGATGTTCAGCCTTGGGAGTTAAGTAAATAATATACACTGAAGGGTGGATTCTATTGAACAGTTTCACAGTTGGCTTTCCTTATCTGTCAATATTTAAAAAAGTTCAAAGCAAATGCCATAGGTAATACATATCCTACTTGCAAACAAATTAAGAAGAACATTTCATTTTTCCATACAAGTAATTAAGGCTGAAAGTGAACAAATACCAAAACACATGTTTTTTTCTTTGTTTTTTTCTTTGAGCACAAAATTATTTTATAAATCATGAGGGTAAAATTCAATAAAAACTTACAATGAGACATAAGACTATACAATGTACATTACTACACATTGACAAACATAAGCAAATGGAGCGCCCTGCTCTTGAGCATAATCAGTTGTAGATGCACTAGATTACTAGTGGATCGCAATATTGCTCTTACGAGATGTTTGCACTCCACTCAGTAATACCAGTGCACGGAAACTTTAACCGTTTATAGCTGCTTTGTGCAGTTTAAAATAAATAAATAAATAAAGATGCTCCTATGTTTATTTAATGATACTTTACAGTCCTTTTGGGGGCAATTTTAGCAACTTTTTTCATCAACCAGAGATCTGATCTCTGGCTAATGAATTATAGTTCAAAGTGAAACCGCAAGCTTGCGGAAGCATTAACCAGCCACTTGTAATGGCTGGGCATTTAACATGTGCCTGTAAATGTCCAAATTTGCCCCTTTATGGGTACACGTTAAGATAGCGCTCCACTTGTAACCTGGCCCAAAGTGAGCTACTGTTAGAGAGGCTCTTAAGCTTATAATCTAAATGTATTAATCTTTTGAACTTTTAATTGACATATTATTATTATTCTTCTTTATTTATAAAGCACCAACAGATTCGGCAGCGCTGATACATTATGTAATTATGTTTGTATACATTTCTGAGTTCAAATTATTTTGAATTTGTATCAATTTCCTGAATCTTTGATGTGAGACATATTGGGGAAAAATCAGCAGTGTCGCATAAAATACAAAAGTAAGCCAAGGGTGTCCCAGAGCAAAAACTGAACCACTTATGTAGACATTTATGTTAATTAATATACTTTCCTTTTTAAAATGGTTTAGTTTATGTTTATAGAAAGGAGCATATGCTTGTATTTTGTTAGCAGTAAAAAAAATACATTTAAATAGAAGTTGAACAAAAAGTTAAACAAAACGTTACCTGTGTGAGTAAAAATTAATTTTTAAAGACTTCAGTGTTTGGAATTTGCTGCACCACAAAATAATTTTGCAAGAGGTCCAATTTTATTTTAATTTTTATTTTATATGGGGTTTATATGGGAGGGTTAAATGAATTGGCTTTTTTTACTCCTTTTTTGCCAACTGGTTTTTTAAGTGACTTTTATCAAAAAGCTTCATTCCTCAATACTAGCTTTTATTTCCAGTACATATTAACATAAATAAAAGGAAATTTCAAGTATAATTACATAGTTGTAAGTATTTAGAGGTTGATACAAATATTGTGCTTGTTTTCACGAGATAAAGATTTTCAAAAGTCGGCCGTTATTACCAGTGAGTTTTTCTATTGATCGTAATGTAATCCATAAATGTTTTTATTTCCGTTAATACTCCTTAAGCTCGGACTTGCTACTTCTAAGTTGTTAATTCTCTGTTTTGCTAATCCAAAGCAAACCCCCAAAAGAACCAAATTCCCAGTATTCAGGACAAACAAAATGGTGACTTTGTGGGTTTAGCGGCTACATTAAAGGTTTGTATGTTGGTTGAGCCCTTTAAATAGTGTGTAGTGATGCTAATAGTGGACATGTGTGCAATTCACCTGTTGTGCTCCAAAACCATTGAGATATGTGTGTATTTCTCTCTAAGGTATTTGAACAGGAGCATTATCAGTATAGTGGGCATGTGTGTTAGTTGGGTTATGGATCTGTCTACTTTTTATTAGTGTAAAAGAGCTTAATGTTACATTCAAAAACATTTTAGGGTACTAAGTAATAAGTGGGAAATTATTTCCTGGGGGTTTAAGTCCTTTTATCTATGGAAGTGGTCAACAGCTAAAAGTTGTTAAAGGGATAGTAAACCCCCAAATTTTCTTTTATGATACAGATAGAACATACAATTTTAAACAACTTTCCAATTTAATTCTATTATCAAATTTTCTTCATTCTCTTGTTATCCATTGCTGAAGGGACAGCATTGCACTACTGACAGGAAGCTGAAAATATCTATTTAGCCAATCACAGGAGACAAATGTGTGCAGGCACCAATTAACAGCAGCTCCCACTAGTGTATGATATGTGCATATTCATTTTTTAACAAGGAATACTAAGAGAACGAAGCACATTTGAAAATAGAAGTAAATTTAAAAGTGTCTTAAAATGACATGCTCTATTTGAATCCTGCAAGTTTAATTTTGACTTTCCTATCCCTTTAACAGATCAATTTTAGTACCAGGTTTCCAATTAAATATTTTGCTCATTGCGTGCAGTCGCTCTTTTCGTGTAGGTGAAAGTTAACACTGTGTTAACACTTCCATCCAACATCGGATTTCTCGAAAATCACACTTTTTGTTTATTATCTATTGACTTGCATATTAGCCAATTAGTGTTGTGTTGTGCACAACTTCACCGGCGTGAGCACAATGTTATCTATATGGCTCACATGAACTAGCAGTCTCCTGTTGTAAAAAGCTAATAAAAAAAAAATGTGATAAGAGGCTGTCTGTAGTGGCTTAGAAACAGGCAGAAATTTAGAGGTTTAAACTTTATAAAGTATATTAATATAACAATGTTGGTTGTGCAAAGCTAGGGAATGGTAGTAAAGGCATCATCTATCTTTTAAAACAATAACAATTTTGAAGTTGACTGTCCCTTTTAAATGAAAAATTTTGTTTAATGAAAAATCATTTTTGTTTTATTACATTTTTAATTTATTGATAAATGTAATATTTATTGCTGCCCTAGGGCTTGATTTTATTTATATATATATATATATATATATATATATATATATATATATATATATATATATATATATATATATATATATATTATATGTAAATACATATTGATATTTAAATAGGAATATAACTCCAACTAGTCCTATACCTGGGCCAGCAATAAATATTACGGATAACAATAAATTTACAAAGTGAAACAATTGCATGGTTCGAAAACTTTAATATCTCAATGGAAAAGAGCTTATTTTTCCTCTTTTATACCTAGTTGAGCAGGCTGTAATGTTTGAGACCTTATTGACGCTTTCAATGGAAACCTTTTCGGCTTCTATTATTTTCTATGGGCTTCGTAATTCTTTGATGGTAATGATGGAAAATATGCCATTGTAAACTGTCGATAAGTTTAATGGCTTCCAACAGCATTTTTTTACGACCTTTCGAAAGCCCAATTGCGGCTCAATGGAAACAGGCCCTAAAATGGCGGATTGTGTTCACCTTGGCATCACAAAGGGCTCATCTGCAGCCATTATTCACACAAAATATCACAATCTGTAGAGGGCTGGGGGTATAAGAGGCTTGTTTCATTAAAGGGACAGTCTACTTGATTACTTTTTTTTATTGTTTCAAAAAATAGATAAGACATTTACTTCCTATTCCCCAGTTTTGCATGAACAACGTTGTTATATTAATATACTTTATAACCTCTAAGTTTGCCTGTTTCTAAGCCCCCGCAGGCCACCCCTTATTTCTGTGCCTTTTAATAGCTTTTAAAATCTTGTACAACAGCCAGACAGTGCTAGTTCATGTGCAGGGCTGGCTCAACCATGGGACCAAGTGAGTCGAATGGACACAGGCAGCACTTGGCAAGGTTCAATGGTTTAGTAGGCCAAGCGCTAATGGGAACACCTTAAGCTCTCTTCCAAAGGTCCCCTAGCGGACTAGATAAGTAACAGATAAATAGAAGAGGGAAGTGAGCACCAAAGAACATGGTGGCTTAGGTGAATATTGTAAAATACTAGATTATATTTTTAATATTTCTTAATAGATTTAAAATCAATCACTATATGTTTCAATGTTCAAAAAACTTCATGGATCCATGATACAAATTATGAACAATAAAAACAGTGAAATACAATAAAGGGTTCACAATAAAATTGTCACAGGGTTATAAACTCAGTGGTTATGCACAGATATGCTTACAGATGGTTATTGGCATACAATTAAAAGTCCTTATCTTATCTTAGTGTGATCCTAGAGGAGTCTTCAAGAAAAATGTTGAGAAACGTTGGAAAAAGTGGAAAATATATCTCACTTTCTGGTGAGGGAAAAAAACTGTCACTATTATCGGTGATATGGAGTCTTTCCTGGCAGTTCTGAGTCCGTGTGTCTGGGTGATCAATCCAAGTGTTCAAATAAATGTGTAGAGATCCAATGAAAATTCAAATAAAAATTCAAATAAAAGTTGAAATTCCAATAGAAAATGTGATTAGTTAAAACTCCTGATGTGACTGCGCTAGTTACGTTGCGTTACGGCCAAAAAAGTGTGCTGTACAGATATACCTGCAAAACTCGTAATACCAGCGGTAGTGAAAAAGAGCCATAACGCTGATTTTTCACTCATAACCCAAAACTCGTAATCTAGCCGTGTGTTTTTTTACAGGTTTCAGGATTTCATTTTTAGTATTTCATCATTAGGAAACAGGAGTTCAGTCTAACCACATCTCCGTATACACTTCATATCAACTTTTTTTGGGAAACCCACTAGCAAATTGGCAATAACACTTAGTTTTGCATTTTTTATTTTTTTCATCTTTTTTTTCATCATTTTTTCCATTTTTAAGTTTTCTAACTTTTTTCACTTTTACACATTTTATGAGACTTTAGACTCACTTCTCTCATTACAGCTATATTTTTAAGTCACATCAGGAGTTTTTACTAATCACATTTTCTTTTGGAATTTCAACTTTTATTAGAATTACTATTTGAATTTTCATTGGATCTTTACACTTTTAATTGAACACTTGGATTGATCACCCAGACACACGGACTCAGCACTGCCAGGAAAGACTCCATATCACCGATAATAGTGAGAGTTTTTTTTCCCCCTCACCAAAATGTGAGACATCTTTTCCACATGTTTTTTAACATTGAAACATATTTTAAATCTATTGAGAAATATTAAAAATATAATCTAGTATTTTACAATATTCACCTAAGCCATCTTGTTCTTTGGCACAGCACTTTGCAAGGGGCAGCACTTCAGTCGCAGGCTCCCAGGAGCATAACCTCAACATGCACAAAGACAAAACAGGTCAGGGGTGACATTAAAGGTGGGACAAGTTTATCTATTTCCTAACTTCCTTCCCTTTATTGCACAATTGTGCATAAGCATTGGCTGCATGCATGTAGGCAGGCGTAGTAAGGTAAACAGCCAGGCTGGTAGGTTGATATGCTGATCAGTAACGTTACTTCTGGGGGCATCATTGCATTCGTGGACCCAGGCAGCACTTTCTTGAGCCGTCCCTGTTCATGTGTGCCATATAGATAACATTGGTTAATAATGGTTATACAAGAATCATCACTGATTGGCTAAAATGCAAGATTACACTGAGATAAGGGGCAGTCTGAAGGGGCTTAGATACAGGTAATAATAGAGGAAAAAGTATACTAATATAACAGCGTTGGTTATGTAAAATAGGGAATGGGTAAAAAGAGATTATTTATCTTTTAAAACAATAAAAGTTTTCGAGTAGACTGTCCCTTTAACTTTTTACAGAATAAGAGTTACATTTTATCTTTTTGTTGATTTGTGTTTTTAAGTTTGTATTTACTTTTTATATAAACAGTATGGAGAAGAAATTTACACCTAAATTACAAGTTTTGCGGATCGCCTATACCGCTGGAAAATTGGCCTTTGGGTGCGGACTGGAAGGTCACCCGTATTACAAGTTCCGGCGGTATGGCTATACTACTAGCGTTTTAGCCTGTACCGCAACTCTCCATTCCGCACTCAAAAAATGACTTTTGAGTGTGGAATTTTCAGCTCACCCGTATTACAAGTTGTTCGGTCAGGCTATTACGCTAGCGTTATAGCTTATAAAGCAACTATCAATTGATATCAAAGACCAGTAGTTATGGATTTTGAAAAACAAAAATGTTTCGCAAAAACTCATAACAAAAATGTTACAAAGTACACTAACACCCATAAACTACACTATTAACCACTAAACCGCCATCCCCCTGCATCGCAAATGCTATAATAAACCTATTAACAACTATCCCAATTCGCTGCTCCGAGGTCCAATGACGCCTCTCCTCTCTGTTGGAAGCTGGAGAAAGTTTGGGGAGGTACTAAACTCTGTGACGCGTTGCACACCAGCGGTTGTACAAACCGCAAAGCAAAGTCTAAGAGTACAGAAAAGGTAGCACTCAAGGGAAAATTTTCATAAAATTCAAGGCTTTATTTGAAGCAATTAACACACTCTAGTGTATGGTGGACAAGAAACAAGATAATCAGCAAAAAGGGGAAACAGTGTTACTTCTAAAAGAATATATTGCAACAAATTAAAATCAATGACAATGAATATTAACATTAATCCCTGCCATTTCTTGGACAAGTGATCTCGTATAAGCACAACAGTGTATAATGCAAACTGATATAATTTAAAGTAAACAAAAAGCATGCACGTGCATACAGAAAACATTTCATGCTTAGTATTAAAACTAATCTAAACATATATTTTTCTAGTGCTATAATTGGCATGTAATTGGCATGTTAACACATAGATACATAAATGCTTGCAATTACAACCATATAAAAATATGTGATGATCATTAGAAAATACTTTTCATCATAAATACATTGTATCAATCCTAGTACTCAATATATGCTCCAGCATATCAAACATAACACATCAGAAAACAAAAAAGAATCTATATATATGTGTATGTATAGGAGGAATAGCCCTCTATCACATCATAATAAACAGCTTCTGGCAAATTAAACATTCCAAGATGTGCACAATGTATTCAGTACCACAATTACCATAGGGTTGAATGTTATACTCCTTACCAGTGGTTGTGCTCTTAAAAGTTTCACCTTTCATTACGAAACTACAGGTGCAACACGCACTGATACCACATTTAAAGGTACCTCTTTTACGTAGCCAATTACCAACAGAATTGCTATATTCTTTTAGAAGTAACACTGTTTCCCCTTTTTGCTGGCATGATTAACATTAATTGTATCCAGCTTGAGAGCTTGTGATTGATTGGGTGAAGGGCTAACATAAAGGGAAATCAGTGAGGGTTTTCATTACCTATGACTATCTTGTTTCTTGTCCACCATACACTGGAGTGTGTTCATTTTTAATTGCTTCAAATTAACCTATTAACCCCTAATACACCACCCACCCACATCGCCAACACTAAAATAAAGTATTAACCCCTAATCTGCCGCCCCCACATCGGGACTACCTAAATTAAAGTATTAACCCCTAAACCTAACAGCTCCCAACTTTAAATTAAAGTTACAATATAATTACTTTCAAATAAAAACTTACCTGTGAAATAAAAAAAACTAAGCTTAAACTATAAATAAACCTGACATTACTATTTTAACAAAATAAAATATACCAAAAATAAAAAACTAAATTACAAAATTAAAAAATCCTAACACTACAAAAAAAAAAAACCATTACAAAAAAAAACAGTCTAAAATTACAAAAAATAAAAAAACTAAGATTACAAAAAATAAGAAACATAATTATCCAAAATAATAAAATTAAACCTAATCTATTACCCCTATAAAAACAAAAAAAGCCACCCCAAGATAAACCCTCTCCTAATCTAACAATAAACTACCAATAGCCCTTAAAAGGGCCTTTTGTAGGGCATTGCCCTGAAGCAATCAGCTATTTTTTGAAGTTCCCCTTAACATTACAATCCCTCACCCACCCAAACTCCCAAAATAAAAAAGACTTAACTTAAATAAACCTAAGTTACCCATTGTCCCTAAAGGGGCATTTTTATGGGCAATCAGCTCTTTTGCTGCCCATTAAAAAATATAAAAAGCCATAATCTAAACCCCCATCCCCCAAAAAAAACTAAAGAACCTAACACTAACCCTGAAATAGGTACTCACCATTCCTGAAGTCCGGCTTTGAAGGTCTTCCAGATGGCTTCATCTTCAATCTTCATCCCAGTGTCGCAGAGCCATCTTCCATCTTTATCCAGGGGTCACGGAGCTGATGTCGTGCGGAGGCGGAGCTGTCGGCGGCAGTCATCGGGAATTACATGGAGGCTCCTCTTCATGCGATCTCTGCTGCACACTGAAGTTTGAAGGTACCCGTTTTATATTGGGTACCTTGCATACCCTGAATATTTCAGCCAATAGGATGAGAGCTGCTTAAATCCTATTGGCTGTTCAAATCAGCCAATAGGATTTAAGTAGCTCTCATCCTATTGGCTGATTAGACATTTTCTGCTAATAGGAATGCAAGGTACCCCAATATAAAACGGTTAGTGAGACTTTCACAGGATACCAGATAGATACAGCAGGCACAGGTATTGTCAGGGTTTCACCCTGCTTTGTTTGCTATTTGCTGCTGGCTGCCATTTTAATTACCTCTCTCACTGAATCTGATCCAGCGTGTGTAACGCTGCTCTCTCATCTGGGGCCCGATCCGATATGCAGCGTCGCCCGCATACGCTCGTATATTTCTGCCGTCGCCCGTAGTTTTTTGGGCCATAGGCAGGTATACCAAACCAGCGCAGTTTGGTATCCAATATACAGTGTAAGGACTTACGTGGCGAAAATGGAGAAATCTTACTCCATTTTCACCTCGCCACAAAATGCAGCCGTAGTAAGCCTTACGCTGTCTATTGGAGCCCCGTAACTCCCTAAACTAGCTACAAAATAAACCTAACACCTAACGCATGCGCAATGTCTATCTACCTGTCAACCGCGATCCCCGCCGCAATCCCTAATAAAATATTTAACCCCTAAACCACCGCTCCCAGACCCCGCCGCCACCTACATTAACTACCCCCTAATGTGATCCCCCTACACCGTCGCCAACTATATTAAACTACCCCCTAAAGTGAGCCCCTTACACCGCCGCCATCTACCTTACCTACCCACTAAAGTGAGCCCTTTACACTGCCGCCATCTACCTTACCTACCCCCTAAAGTGAGCTCCTACCCCGCCGCCATCTATTTTAAAATTATTAACCCCTAATTTAATCCCCCTACCCCGCCGCCACCTATATTAAATTAATGAACCCCTAATTTAATCCCCCTACCCCGCCGCCAGCTATATTAAATTATTTAACCCCTAAAATACTAAACTATACCTACCACTAAACCTAAGTCTAACCCTACAAATAGCCCTGAAAGTCAATCATATTTAATAGCTACTTAGTTAAAATAATTACCAATTTACCTGTAAAATAAATCCTAACCTAAGTTACAAATACACCTACACTATCAATAAATTAAATAAACTACAAATATCTAAACTAAAATACAATTAAATAAACTAAACTAAATTACAGAAAAAAACAAACACTAAATTACAAAAAATAAAAAAAAGATTACAAGATTTTTAAGCTAATTACACCTATTCTAAGCCCCCTAATAAAATAATAAAGCCCCCCAAAATAAAAAAAATTCCCTACCCTATTCTAAATTAAAAAAGTTAGCTCTTTTACCTTACCAGCCCTTAAAAGGGCCTTTTGCGGGGCATGCCCCAAAGAAAACTGCTCTTTTGCCTGAAAAAAAACACACAATACCACCCCCCAACATTACAACCCACCACCCACATACCCCTAATCTAACCCAAACCCCCCTTAAATAAACCTAACACTACCCCCCTGAAGATCTCCCTACCTTGTATTCACCAAGCCGGGCAGAACTCTTCATCCGATCCGGGCGATGTCTTCCAGCAAGCGGCAGTGAAGTCTTCTTCCATCCGGGCGATGTCTTCAAGCAAGCGGCAGAGAGTCTTCTTCCATCCGGCGATGTCTTCAAGCAAAGCGGCATCTTCAATCTTCTTTCTTCGCTCCTCCGCCGCGGAGCATCCATCCGGCACAACGACTTCCCGACGAATGAGGTTCCTTTAAATGACGTCATCCAAGATGTCCGTCGAATTCCGATTGGCTGATAGGATTCTATCAGCCAATCGGAATTAAGGTAGAAAAATCTGATTGGCTGATTGAATCAGCCAATCGGATTGAACTTGAATCTGATTGGCTGATCAGATTTATTTTTTGTAATTTAGTGTTTGTTTTTTTCTGTAATTTAGTTTAGTTTATTTAATTGTAAATAAACTAAATGTATTATTGATAGTGTAGGTGTATTTGTAACTTAGGTTAGGATTTATTTTACAGGTAAATTGGTAATTATTTTAACTAGGTAGCTATTAAATAGTTATTAATTATTTAATAGCTATTGTACCTAGTTAAAATAAATACCAAGTTACCTGTAAAATAAATATAAACCCTAAAATAGCTACAATGTAATTATTAATTACATTGTAGCAATCTTACGGTTTATTTTATAGGTAAGTATTTAGATTTAAATATGAATATTTTAATTAATAATATTAATATTAGATTTATTTTAATAAGAGTTTAGTTAGGGATGTTAGAGTTAGATAGGGTTATTATACTTAATATATATATAATATAATAACAATATTAACTATATTAACCCTAATATAATTAGGGTTAATATAGTTAATATATATAATATTATAACTATATTAACCCTAATATAATTAGGGTTAATATAGTTAATATAGCTGGCGGGGTGTAGGGGGATTAGATTAGGGGTTAATGTGTTTAATATAGCTGGCGGCGGTGTAGGGGGATTAGATTAGATTCAAAAGAGCAGTTTACTTTGTGACAAAGCCCCGCCAAAAGCCCTTTTAAGGGCTGGTAAAAGCGCAGTTTTCTTTGGGGCATGCCCCGCAAAAAAAACTTTTAAGGGCTGGCAATAGAGCAGTTTACTTTGGGGTAATGCCACGCAAAAAGCCCTTTTCAGGGCTATTTGTAGGGTTAGACTTAGGTTTAGTGGTAGAGATAGTTTAGTATTTTAGGGGTTAAATAATTTAATATAGCTGGCGGCGGGGTAGGGGGATTAGATTAGGGGTTAATAAATTTAATATAGGTGGCGGCGGGGTAGGGGGATTAGATTAGGGGTTAAATAATTTAATATAGCTGGCGGAGGTCTAGGGAGATTAAATTAGGGGTTAATAATTTTAAAATAGATGGCGGCGGGGTAGGGGCTCACTTTAGGGGGTATTTAAGGTAGATGGTGGCGGGGTAGGGGCTCACTTTAGGGGGTAGGTAAGGTAGATGGCGGCGGGGTAGGGGCTCACTTTAGGGGGTAGGTAAGGTAGATGGCGGCGGGGTAGGGACTCACTTTAGGGGGTTATAGATTTTATATAGATGGTGGCGGGGTCCGGGAACGGCGGTTTAGGGGTTAATAACTTTATTAGGTGGCGGCGGGGTCCAGGAGCGGCGGTTTAGGGGTTAATACATATTTTATTGTTAGGATAGTGAGGGGGGGATAGCGGATAGAGGGTTAGATGTGTCGGGCTATGTTTGGGAGGTGTGTTAGACAGTACGGGTGATTTCATACTTTAGTCAGGTTTTGTAGGTGCCGGCAGTTTCTAAAGTGCCGTAAGTCACTGGCGACTCCAGAAATTTGTACTTACGCAGATTTCTGGACATCGCTGGTTTATCCGACTTACGGCACTTTAGCATCTGACGGCGCCGTATATAGGATAGCTCGAGTTGCGAGCTGAAACTGCGGGCGGCGGGGTTCCCTCGCTTGCGCCGCAAACTACGCTGCATATCGGATCGCGCCCCTGGGCGCCCTCTTATGGCCAAACTGGTGAACATCATCAGTGTGAGACAGGTTGTAGTCCCAGGATTATGAAGTCACATTTATTATTTAAAGGGCCTATGTTCAGTATGCTTTTGCCCTTGCGTTGTCTCAGACTTGTTTGTTAGTTCCTGTGTTCCAGTTCCTGTATATTACCTGGCTTGTCTGATGTTCCTTCTGGTTCCTGATCCCTGGCTTGTTCCTAACTCGCCCCCTCCTATGCCAATCTCTATATGGGATGGTGGGAGCTGCTCCACGTCTATGCGGATAGTAACCCCTTCAAAGATCATATAGTTTATTTTGGCCGCTATATTGATGACCTGTTATTGGTGTGGGATGGAGATCAACAGTCGGCATCCGCCTTTGTTGAATATTTGAACTGTAATGATTATAACTTGGGCTTTGTTGGGTGTCAGAACCCACAAAAGATGGTGTTTTTAGATATTGAATTATCAGTTGAGAATGGTTCAATTGTAACAGATATGCATAGGAAGCCTACTAGTGGAAATACCATCTTAAACTATAAATCCTGTCATCCACAACATGTGCTTAAGGCTATTCCAAAGGGCCAATTCATTAGTGCCAAGAGAATTTGCTCTAATGAAACTTTATATGACAAACAAAGTCGGGATCTCTGCAATCAACTTCATGATAGGGGTTATAGTGATAAACTTTTATCCAATACTAGACAGGTTGTAGACAGCATTCCACGTGAGTCTTTATTACAATATAAAAAGGGAGTCAGTAGTTCCCATAGTAATAAGAATGTATCAGATAAAACTGTCTTTAGTACCCCATATAGTCTAGAGTATAAAGAGATTTGTGACATTGTGCGAGAAAATCTCCCCATTTTACAAACTGATCCGGTTTTGGAGAAAGTTATCACGGATGGTGTTAGATTCGTATCTAGGAAAACAAAAAGTATACAAAATTATGTAGCACCATCTTTTTTACCTGAAGTGAAAAAACATACCTGGTTACCATCTAGAGTAGGTTGTTTTAAATGTAGAGGCACACAGTGTATAACTTGTAATCATATCACAGAAGGAAATGTTTTCTTTTCACATAATACAAGGAAGCAATATACAATGAAATATAATTTGAATTGCAATTCTACACATGTGGTATACCTTATGACATGTAAAGGCTGCCAAATACAGTATCTAGGTAAAACAAAAAGGAGGTTGAGAGATAGAGTATTAGAGCATCTTAGAGATATAGATGATCCTGATGTGTTTACTTCTGTGGCCTCTAATTTTAAATTTGAACATCAGGGAGATTCAGCTTTAGCTTTTTTCCAAGCAGTCGACCATGTCCCCTTTTCAAAAAGAGGGGGGGACAGGGAATATTATCTGAGTAAAAAGGAAATGAGATGAACACCAGGTCCCCATTTGGCCTCAATATTGAGGCTGATGTCAATCTGTTTGTGTAAAACATCTATCTTCATTGTATTTATTCTGATTTCTTAAATAGTGCATACATAGGCTATTTAGCAGTTCTTGTCATTTATGAATATTTATGGTTTAAGTAATTATGTATGTCTGTTCAAATTGAATTTTATAATGATTTGTTGCTTTATGTTTATACCATTATTATTATTCTCAGTATTATAAGCATTGACACTAGGATGCATTATTTGAAGTAATACATTACTGCTGTGTCACTGTTCTAAGCAGCCTTTGTTTAGGGGTTACATTTTTTAAACTATGTGATGACTAACAGGTGTTGTTACCTGTGTGGTTCCCCTTTAAATAGGCTGACAGGCTGAAAGTTACCTTAAAGGGACATAATACTCTTATGCTAAATCACTTGAAACTGATGCAGTATAACTGTAAAAAGCTAACAGGAAAATATCACCTGAGCATCTCTATGTAAAAAAGGAAGATATTTTACCTCACAATCTCCTCCGCTCAGCAGAGTAAGTTCTGTGTAAAAAGTTATACTCAGCTGCTCCCAGCTGCAGGTAAAAATAAAAAAAAATGAAGAAATGAACAGTGGCCAATCAGCATCAGCAGTGCTGAGGTCATGAACTCTTACTGTGATCTCATGAGATTTGACTTAACTCTCATGAGATTTCATAGTAAGCTTCCTTTACCTGATTGGTGAAATAATATGAGAGTTCAAGAGGCTCATCCTTTCAGCTGTCCCAGGACAGACACACTAAAATGCTGCTTAGAAATCATTTACAATGGGAGGTGGCTACTGAGGAACTTTTGAGGTAAAATATCTTTCTTTTTTACATAGAGATGTTCAGGAGATATTTTCTAGTCAGCTTTTTACAGCTATACTGCATCACTTTCAAGTGTTTAAACATTTGGGTATTATGGCCCTTTAAGCAGTGAACAAGTGAGGTAGTCCTTCACGAAACGCGTATGTTTCTCTTTGTCCTGTACACCATTCGGCTTTGATCCGTTTGGGCTTTTTTTCTGTATGCCTCTTGTTCTTTGTACTAAAGTGTACCTATTGGAAATAAATTTTTCTTTATTAATTACCTCTGTTCTCAAGTGTGGTGGTTTCACCAGAAGGTTAGCCGGATCATCTACAGTTTCTTATTGTTCCTAACTCTGCTGTTTTTTTAGTTCCTGATCCCAGCTCGTCTAACTACTCGCTTTGGCTCCTGACTTGGCTCATCTGACTACAAGCTCTGGCTTTGACTCCAGGCTTGTCATTTGGCTTGTGGACGTTTTATTATTGTTTTATTATTAATAAAGGTGTGATCATTCCGATCTGTCGCAGCTGATACACATGGATGAACGGACTCAGATTTCCCTCTCCTGGTGGATCCGCCCGGATCACCTGTTTATGGGAACATCCTTCCTGAGACCGTCCTGGGAGATTGTTACCACGGACGTGAGTCTGGTGGGATGGGGAGCTGTTTGGGGTGCCAGGGTAGCACAGGGGAAATGGTTCAGCTTAGAGTCCCTTCTTCCAATAAATTTTCTGGAGCTTCGAGTGAGCTACAACGCTCTGGAGGCATGGCCTCGTCTGAGAGACTTCAGCTTTATCAGGTTCCAGATGGACAATATCAACTCAGTGGCTTACATCAACCACCAGGGAGGCACGAGAAGCTCCCTGGCAATGAGGGAGGTGTCTCGGATACTGGAGTGGGCGGAGACCCACAACTGTTCGCTCTCTGCGATCCACATCCCAGGTGTGGACAAGTGGGAGGCGAATTTTCTTAGCAGGCAAACTTTTCACCCGGGGGAATGGTCTCTTCACCCCGAGGTGTTTGCGGAGATCTGTCTCAGTTGGGGGACGATTGATCTCATGGTGTCCAGATTGAACTGCAAACTTCCCCGATACAGATTGAGGTTGAGGGACCCCCAGGCGGAACTAATAGACGCATTGGCGATGCCTTGGGTGTTCTATCTAGTATACATATTACCTCCGTTATCGATTCTTCCTCATGTAGTGGTGCGTATAAAGCAGGAGAGAGCCTCCTCCATTCTGCTTGCTCCTTCGTGGCCAAGAAGGATGTGGTTCATGGATCTGGTGGGGATGTCATCCTCTCCGCCGTGGAGGTTACCCTGTCACAGGGATCTTTTGGAACAGGGTCCTTTTCAACATCAAAATCTCGATTCTCTGAGACTGACTGCATGGAGATTGAACGCTTAGTCTTGGCAAAAAGGGGTTTTGCAGAAAATGTGATTGACACTTTGGTTCAGACAAGAAAGCCGGTCACTCGTCGCATCTATCATAAGGTGTGGAGGACTTACTTCTCCTGGTGTGAGACTCATGGCTACCCTTGGCACAGGGTGAGGGTATCCAGTATTTTGTCCTTTCTTCAAGAAGGATTGGAGAAGGGTCTCGCCGCTAGTTCCCTAAAGGGGCACATTTCGTCTTTATCTGTTCTGTTACACAGGAGTCTCCCTGATCTCCTTGACATACAATCCTTTCTTCAGGCTCTATCTCGAATCAGGCCTGTCTTTAAGCAGTCTGCTCCCCCTTGGAGCTTAAACGTGTTACTTAAGGTCTTGCAGAAGGTTCCGTTTGAACCTATGCATTCTTTTGACATAAAGATTCTATTATGGAAGGTTTGGATGAAACCTGTAACAACAGAAAGAGAGGAGCCTCATAGAGCAGAAACGTCGAAACTAAGGGATGAGCAAATGGCAATCGCAAACTCCAACCAGGAGGGTACTCACAAAGGGAGCGCCACAATGATATGCCTAACAGTGTAGGACGGGACCTCAAGTCGCCTGACAGACGAGCACACAGGAAACTCCACGTGGGTTCCGGCATCCAATCAGCGTTAACACAGGGGCAGACGTCACAGTGGGAGCCGTCACAGTGGGAGCCAATCTCAGTGCCGAAAACTCGGCAAACTCGGTGACGGTTCAGTACAAATAAAAAGTTCGTAGAGCAAGTACTAATAAAATGTCAACAATTTATTATGACAATAATAAAAAGGCACTTTGCTCTAATCCACTTGACTATTATGGAAGGTTCTCTTTCTGTTGGCCATTGCATCGGCACGCAGTTTCTGAGCTGGCGGCCTTGCAATATGAGCCCCCTTATCTGGTGTTTCATGTGGATAAGGCTGTTCTTTGCACTGGTGTGTGGTTTCTCCCCAAGGTGGTGTCTAACCGCAACATCATTTAGGAGATAGTCATTCCTTCTTTATGTCCTAATCCTTCTTCTTCTAAGGAGAGGTTACTTCATTATCTGGACTTGGTTTGTGCCTTGAAATTTTATCTTCAGGCCACAAAGGATTTCAGACATTCTAACTCTCTTTTTGTCGTGTATTCATGGAAGCGCATGGGTCAGAGGGCTTCTGCTACTTCTTTGTCTTTTTGGCTGAGGAGCCTGATCCATTTGGCCTATGAGACAGCGGGACATAAGCCTCCTCAGAGGATTACAGCTCATTCCACTAGAGCGGTAGCTTCATCTTGGGCCTTTAAGAATGAGGCTTCTATGGAGCAGATTTGCAAGGCGGCTAACTGGTCCTCCTTGCATACTTTCACTAAGTTTTTGCTTCTGCGGAAGCGGTTTTTGGGAGAAAGGTTCTACAGGCTGTGGTGCCCTCAGATTAAGGATCCGCCTTTTACCCTCCCGGTTTCATTCAGTGTCCTCTATTGCTTGGGTATATGTTCCCACAAGTAATGAATGAAGCCATCGACTCTCCTCCCCTTTAGATGGAAAACATAATTATGTCTACCTGATAATTTTATTTCCATCTTGGGGAGGAGAGTCCACGGCCCCCGCCTGTATCTCCGATGGGCGGACCTAAATTTAATATTCTCTTCTGCCATCATTTATACCCTAATATTTCTCCTACTGTTCCTTGTTCCCTCGGCAGAATGACTGGGGGATGAGGGGAGTGGGGGAGGTATTTAAGCCTTTGGCTGGGGTGTCTTTGCCTCCTCCTGGTGGCCAGGTTCTATATTCCCACTAGTAATGAATGAAGCCGTGGACTCTCCTCCCCTCGATGGAAATAAAATTATCAGGTAAGCATAATTTATGTTTTTGAAATCTGTATTTAAGTTATGTACATAATTATGTACATTATTTGTTAATGAGGTGTTATTTGAGTAATATTTCTATTAAACTAAAAAAGAAATATTTATTCATATTTAAAATGGCCATATGAAAACACTTTAGCATTTAAATTATTAGCAGACAGTGAAGATGTGCATTTAAAACAGGTCAGAACAGGAGGTGCAGGCTGTTCAATTTGAAAAGGCTAATTAATCCATCTGGTTAAAAGTTGCTGGTAAACTGTTTTCTGCTGGATTGAAAATCATATGTCCAATTGGCCGAATGCAATCTTTAGCAGGTGTTACTATGCCACAAAAGGTTGAGGTAAGTGGCTCATTGTGGGGTTTTCTAATGGATTAGAATTGCATCAAATCTGAAAACTCTACAAAAAGCCATGCAATGTACTTAAAGGGACACTGAACCCAAATTTTTTCTTTCGTGGTTCAGATAGAGCATGCAATTTTAAGCAACTTTCTAATTTACTCCTATTATCAATTTTTTCTTCATTCTCTTGCTATCTTTATTAGAAAAGGAAGGCATCTAAGCTATTTTTTTTGGTTTAGAACCCTGGACCGCACTTGTTTATGAATTTATCCACCAATCAACAAGAACAACCCAGGTTGTTCACCAAAAATGGGCCAGCATCTAAACTTACATTCTTGCTTTTCAAATAAAGATACAAGAGAATGAAGAAAATTTGATAATAGGTGTAAATTAGAAAGTTGCTTAAAATTGCATGCTCTATCTGAATCACGAAAGAAAAAATTTGGGTTCAATGTCCCTTTAATACAGGAATTCCGATTGGTCGTAATAGACTTCCAATTTAGATTTATTCATTATACTTTTCACATGTACAGAGAAATAAAATTAGTTTGGGAAATTATGTTTGATTATATTTTGAAATATAGAGTTTTTTTAGGTAATTATTTCCTAATCAAAACATTTTTCTTTAAAACAAGAGATTAAAACTTAATTTGAGATCTAAAATGGATTTTATATTTGAGGTTATGTAAGTTTCTAAAGGGATATTACACAGTGCTCTTTTAGTAAAAACAAATATGTTAAAAAAAAGTAAACATGAAAAGAAACAGAATATGTAAAAATAAATTTAAAAAAACAAGCAATTTACTTTTTTTTGCACTGATGAGCACTTAGAATTTCTCATTGCCGCCAATGCCCTCAGTTAGATAAGAGGCGAGACATTTTTGGAACATAAGTTGCATTCTGCCACTTCTGAGCATGAGCAAACCAGACAATTACTGTCTCCCTAGCATTATCTGAGTAGTTAATTAGCTCAAGTTACGCTAGAAGAAATATGACATCTAGCTAGATAAGCCTTCCTCTGGAGACAACGGCCTCCTTGTAGGGCTTTGATAGTACTGACTGCATACATGAAGTTAGAAAATAAATAAAAGGTAAAATCCTTTTAAAATTATGAATAATACATATTGCAAATAATTCTATTAAGCTTAATCCACTGCTTAGTGTTTTTCGTATTACAACCAATGAAACAGACTGTTTTATATTCCTTTAAGCATTAATATCTACAGTAATGATTATTTTGAGATCTAATTTATGAATATTAGTTATATTGCTTTAAAAAAAGAAAAACCCCAGGGAAATAACCATTAGGGTGAGCTATATTTTTATTTTATAAACAGAAAACACTTGAATAAAGGTTTAGAATTATTACCAACACAGCAGCTGCATTTGTTTACTAAAAGAAAAACTGTGACTTTATTTTATATATTATTATACATCCTACATCTTTATGAATCCATGATCAACTTACCACAAAATACATATATTCCCGTTGTAACATCCTACTTAAAAAAAACTCCAGTCTAACTCAAAGGTGTCACACCACTCTTCTGTCTCCAGTTCCGGCTGCCGATCCGTTGTCATGGCCGTTGCCATAGATGCGGTGGTTGCTTCAGGCGCATGATCACTCTGTTGTTTAACCCCTGAACTGCTGGATTGCCTTACTGCTGCTGAACTCTGCTTGCCTCTGACCACTCTTCTGATTAACCCCTGAACTGCTGTTACTGTGGATTGCATCATTGTTGCCGAACTCTGCTTGCCTGACTACTCTCCAGTTATTCCCTGTAGTGCCGAGAAGGATTGCCCCTCTACTGTGAGTACTGTTACCTCATTTACTTATCTATTCTCTTGTTCTGGGATATTTCCTTATCCTTCCACTTGACCCCGGAATAAGAAGACTACTGGCCAAGATTCGTCTGATGGGGAAATATCCCACAAGCATTACATTATACTTGGGCCATGGACCCAAATGAGGTAGCTAGAGCAATCTCTCTTCAGGGACAGATGCTGGGAACCCATGCCTCACACCTGTAAAGCCTGGATTCCAAATTGGAGATGATTACTACTATGCTCTCCTCACTTGTTGTAGAGAAGAATGCTGCGCCTGTTGCCACACAGCCTGTCCTTGCTTCTAGTACCGCAACCTCCTCCCCTGCTTCTGGTAGCATACCCCGGATATCGTTTCCTGACAAGTCTGATGGCACTATCGACTGCAGGGGTTTTCTCAACCAGTGCAGACTGCATTTCCGCAATGACCCTCATACCTTTCAGTCTCATCAGTCAAAGATTACCTTTATTATTTATTTGTTGGAACAGAGTGCTCAACTCCTGAATGATGCCGATACCTTCATTTCTGCATTATCTTCTGTATTTGGGACTTCTGATCACACTTCTGCTGCAGAGTACTCTCTCTTAGATCTCCGTCAGAGCAATAGAACTGTGGCACAGTACGCCATCGAGTTTTGCATCTTAGCACTTGAGACCAGTTGGGATAGCAGTGCCCTCAAGGCGGCCTTCCGGAGAGGCCTGCATGAACGCATCAAGGATGAGCTCACTTATCGTGATGTTCCCTCTTCCCTGGATTATTTTATAGCACTCTGCATCAGTCTAGATTCTCGCATTCAGGAACGACAAGCTGAGAGAGAGAGAACTTGCAGAATCCTTCCCTCTTGTCCTCCTACCTGTCCAGCCAATAGACCACCCTCTACCCTTCCAGCACCTCCAGTTACCTCTGAAGAGGAACCTATGGAACTCTCTTCCCTCAAATCCTCAGAATCTGAAAGACAGAGAAGAAGGAGATTAAGACTGTGCTTCTATTGTGGTTCTAATCCACATCAATTTAAGAATTGTGATATACTGCCGGGAAAAGCCAACACTTAGAGGATAAGAGTGGGTTACCTCTAAGCATGACCACTACTAATTCCCCTCACTCTTCTCAGATCTTGGTACCTATTATCCTCACCTTTCTCCGGGAACTCTGTCCACGCTCAGGCCTTTATTGATTATGGGGCAGCCGTAAATTTCCTAGATCACTGTTTTATGATTTACGCAGGGTTGCCTCTTCTCCAGAAAAAACAATGTTTAAAAATAACCACTCTGGATGGCACTCCCCTTGGATCAGTTTTAATTAATTTAGAATAAGCACCCCTAAACATGACTGTCGGGTTCCTACATTCTGAACAGTTGCAGTTCGATGTCATCCATTCTCCAGCACAACCAGTTATTGTTGGTCTTCCTTGGCTACATAAACACAATTCTCAATTCGACTGGACGGTGGCACAGTTGGCCTCCTGGGGTAAATCCTGCTTTCACGCTTGCCTGGCTAAGGTTACACCGCTGCATCACATTCCAATAGCCATTCTTCTGACCCCCTCTAATCTTCCCTCAGTATATTCAGAATGTATGGATGTCTTTGAGTGAGATTGACAACTGTACTACCTATGTTACCCCACTTAGCAACCATATGTTTCCCAAGACGCAGTTTGTGAAAAGGCCTTGGACGAGTTATCATAGTGCACATTGCACAGAAAACTGGATCTATACTGAGCAAGGGACAAGCTGATTTAAAGCAAATCAAAACACATGAAGTTGGTTTCAACAGCAATTTAGGTAACGTTCGTTGATCATGATCATCATCTCTTTTTGTTTACACACCTTTTAAACACATTCAGGACTGTTGTGGGATTTCCAGGACTAAGGTTTTAAGGTAACTTTCCTAATTTCTGCCCACTCATCCTCTGGACACTAGGATTATCATCACCATTAGGATTATCATCACCTATATTATTTGACTATTTTTATTTTTGGTTTTTCACGTGTACACGTTATAAATCACCTAGGTGCCATATATTTTATATATTTTTTAGGGTATTTTTTCAGGACACTTTTTATATATTGTATATATTTTTCTTTTTCTTTGAGGACACCCATATTCTTGCACCATCGAACACAGCATTTATATTAGTACCACTTCCAGCTGAGTCTGGTTTTGGCCTTTAACCCATTTTTGTTTACTTTTAAATTATATGATTTGGTTTTAATAACTATGTTTAATATGCTTTAATGGGCTTTAATATTTAATATTTTATATACATGTTAAGTATATTAGTATACTAGTATATTAGTCACTGTGACTTACTGTTTATTTCCTATTTGCATACATTAGCCTGTTTGGCACTCCTATAACTTTAGCTTATAGTATCTTCGAAAAGAGAGCAGCTGATGTGCTGCCACCTCACCGTCCTTTCGACTGCAAAATTGACCTCTTTCCTGGAGCCCCACTTCCTAAAGGGAGGACTTATCTGCTCTCCAAAGCTGAAACCAAGGCTATGGAGGAATACATCCAAGAGAACCTTGCAAAAGGTTTTATTCATCCTTCCTCCTCTCCTGCCGGAGCTGGCTTCTTTTTTGTCAGTTTAAAGGATGGTGGTCTCAGACCCTGTATCGACTACAAAGCCCTAAACAACATCACAATCAAGAACCGTTATCCTATTCCTTTGATCACTGAATTATATGATTCGCTCCAAAATGCTTGCTACTTTACTAAGTTGGATCTATGCGGGCCTACAATCTCATTCGTATCTTCCCGGGACATGAGTGGAAGACTGCCTTCAACACGAGATCAGGGCATTACGAATACCTCGTAATGCCTTTTGGGTTATGCAATGCCCCTGCTGTCTTCCAAGCATTCATCAATGATGTCTTCCGTAACCTTCCTTATCGCACTGTCATAGTCTATTTGGATGACATCCTCATATTCTCCTCCACCCTTGAGGAGCATCATGAGCATGTAAAACAGGTACTCCTTCGCCTCAGAAACTATTCTCTAGTAGCCAAGCTGGAGAAATGTGAGTGTGATCAACTCCAGATCCAGTTCCTTGGATATGTTATCTCAAAGGAGGGTTTTGCCATGGATCCTACAAAGGTAACCGCAGTTCTGGAATGGCCTCAACCCACCTCATTAAAGGAACTACAGAGATTCTTGGGGTTTTCCAACTATTATCACAAGTTTATAAAGAACTTCTCCAAGATTGTGGCTCCACTCACTGAGCTGACTAAACGAAACAGAGATTGTAAAAACTGGCCTCCAGTTGCTGTGGACACCTTCTCTTGACTAAAGATGGCTTTTTGTACTCCTCCTGTGCTACGTCATTCCGATCCTGATTTACAATTCACCTTAGAGGATGATGCCTCTGAAATAGGAGCTGGTGCAGTCTTAACCCAAAGAGACCCTTCGACCTCCAAGTTGAATCCTGTGGCTTTTTTTATAAGCGGTTTTCTCTTGCAGAGAGGAATTACGATGTGGGAAATCGTGAACTCCTAGCCATCAAGATGGCCCTTATTGAATGGCATCACTGGCTAGAAGGTACTACCAACCCCATTCAGATTCTCATGGATTTCAAGAACCTGACGTACTTAGAAAATGCTCATCGACTCAATCCTCGATAGGCCAGGTGGGCCTTATTCTTTTCCCGTTTCTACTTTAAAGTCTCTTACCTTCCTGGGACCAGGAATAAAAAGGCTGATGCCCTTTCCCGTCAGTTTCCTCAGTCTAACGACTCTTCTGAAGCTTATATCGAACACATCATACCTCCCTCCTGTGTGGTTGCTGAGCTCAACACCTCTCTTCTTCAAAGACTGCAACGTACCCAGTCAAGAAAACCTTCTGAAGCTCCTGCGACTCCGGAGATCCTTTATGTTCCTCTAAACCTTTGCTCTCCTGTGCTATCCTGGGCTCATGACAGGAAGCTGTCAGGTCATCCTGGTTTGACAAGAACCTTTAAACTCCTTTCCAGACATGTGTGGTGGCCTACCATGAAATCGGACTCTCAGGATTATGTCAAAGCTTGTCAGAATTGTGCTGTTAATAAGATTACCCGTTTCCTACCTCATGGCCTACTTTAACCATTGTCCATACCTAAACAACCATGGACACACATAGCCATGGACTTTGTTGAAGACCGCCCTCCTTCTGACCATCATACTGTCATTTGGGTTGTGGTGGATCGATTCTCCAAACTTGCTCACTTTGTACCCTTACCTAAGTTACCTACAGTCCAAGAATTGTCCACTCTGTTTCTGTTACACGTGGTATGCCTCCATGGTATACCTGTAAATATCGTCTCTGACAGAGGACCTCAATTTATTTCCATCTTTTGGAGAAGCTTCTGCAAATTACTTGGAACCACTGTTTCTTTGTCCTCTGCGTTTTTCCTCTTTCTGTTCAGTCTACAGGAGTTCCTGCTGCAGAACGTCGCTTCACTGACCTCACTACCCATTGGCAACGAATACGCTCTCAGTTACGCTCAGCTGTCTCCAGCTACAAGAGCTTTGCTGACCATCATCAAATTGCTATTCGTGCCTTTTCTGCAGGTGATCATGTCTGGGTCTCTACTCAACGTATACGCTAACGTCAACCTTGTCCCAAATTAGGGCCTCGATATATTGGCCCTTATAAAGTTCTCAAGAGACTTTCTCCTGTTGCCTACAGAGTGACCTTGCCTAAGGCCTTACACATTCACCCAGTCTTTCACATCTCCCTGCTCAATCCCTACATCACAAGTAAATATACTCAACTCAGACGTCCTCCTTTTCCACTCATGATTCAAGGGGAGCCGAAGTATGAGGTTGCTAGGATCCTGGACTCCATAATTAAATGCAGGCAGCTCCAATATCTCATTCACAGGAAGGGTTACTCTGTGGCGGATCGTTCCTGCCTGTGATGTGCATGCACCTTCTTTGGTCTCCAGATTCCATGCTGCTCATCCTTTGAAACCGGATTTGAGTGGGGAGCTATGTCACGCCGCTCTTCTGTCTCCGGTTCCAGGCCACCGTTCCGTTGTCATGGCCATTGCCATGGACGCGGCGGTTGCTTCAGGCGCACGGCGATGACGTCATGCCTGTCTGACCACTCTGCCTGTTTAACCCCTGAACTGCAGTATTGCCTAATTTCTACTGAACTCTGCCTATCAGACCACTCTGCCTGTTTAACCCCTGAACTGCTGGATTGCCTAATTGTTACTGAACTCTGCCTGTCTGACCATTCTGCCTGTTTAACCCCTGAATTGCTGGATTTCCTAATTGTTACTGAACTCTGCCTGTCTGACCACTCTGTTGTTTAATCCCTGAACTGCCGAATTGCCTTACTGCTGCTGAACTCTGCTTGCCTCGACCACCCTTCTGATTAACCCCTAAACTGCTGTTACTGTTAATTGCCTCATTGTTGCCGAACTCTGCTTACCTGACTATTCTCCAGTTATTCCCTGTAGTGCCAAGAAGAATTGCCCCTCTACTGTGAGTACTGTTACCTCATTTACTTATCTATTCTCTTGTTCTGGGATATTTCCTTATCCTTCTACTTGACGTCGGGATAAGAAGACTACTGGCCAAGTTTGGTCTGATGAGGAAATATCCCACGAGCATTACAAAAGGTTCATGGTAATCTAAGATTCTTCCTGAGGATCTCTCCAAAAGACTCCCACAAACCAATTAATTGCTTTCTCTACTACCCACACTCTAATGCACCTACTATCTAACCACATTTCATCCTTTTTGTCTAACATGTCAATGGACTAGCCACCTAACAAATCCCAGCTGTACCCTTTATATCTGTTTCTGTATTTGTAGTCTTTAGGCTACAACTTGCATTAAAGGGACAGTCTACACCAGAATTTGTATTGTTTAAAAAGATAGATACTCCCTTTATTTATATAATTACAAAGTATGAAAATAATATGTAATAGTATGATTTGTCTGAAGCTTAAAGAATAAAATCACATATTTTTACTGTTTGCTGGTCAGATAGCCCATGTTGTCGTAGTAAAAAAAAAGCCAATGTCCAATGAGAACCTGGTTCCTGAATTGTATCTTGAGCATGCCTGAACATGCGCACATTTTTCTGTATTGCCCCTGTGTTGGCATGCATTAACATTTTTTTACAGCCCCTTTATATTTGCTTTTATGTGGCTGTGCAGCACTAGTGCAAGAGAGTTTGCATCCAATATTAACAAAAGGCAACTGACAGTACTATTTGGCTGCACATGCAAGCAAAGTATTTCAACAAAAAAATGGAATAAGAAGAACAAAATACTTTTTATTAATTAGATTGAAAGTGAAACAATAACCTTCACTAAACAATAAAACATTTCTTTGTCCAACAAAGTAAAATTTCTGTCTGCAGACAAGTGACAGAAGTGCTTCCTGGTTGCCTTGGTGATGGAAGAGCTGCCATTGCTAAGCTGCAGAACTCAGCCTTGTAAACACCCAGCTCACAGCTTTCTTGGTATAATGTATTTAAGGATTAACTTTATTGGATTACTAGAACCAAATCTCCAGGAGAGGACAAATACTCAGTAGTCAGGAACAGGCCGTGGTCATTACAGGGAAAGCTGAGCTAAGCGTAGTAACACAAGGAGAATCCTGAAGGGTAGACAGTTAACAAACCACAGTTAAGTACCAGTATATCCATCAGGAACCAGGCAAGGGTAAGGATTGTAGCATAAATGAGAATGTAAGCAGGGGTCAGAACCAAGAAACAGAGCAGTATCAGGAATGCCAGGATTTCCTTAGAATAATCCAAACACTAAAGTGGCATAATCAAAGGCCTTTTAACACTTCCCTAAAGGTCATGGTGCCAAAAACACAGTAGGGTCACTTCCGAAACCAAGCTTACAGTAGTGCTACCTTTAGTGCAGTAGTGCTATATTTAGCAGAGAGGCCAGCAGGTCCTGCACGCTAAACTTAGAGCATCCCTCCAAGGAATCTTCAGGCACTGAGATGCTTATAGCGCACTCTTTGCTAATTCCTGAACTCAGTCTCCTGTCTTTAGCTTGGCAGGAGCTTCAAAGGCATGGCCCATGTCCTCTGGAATAGCACGGCCGCTACCAAGCCTAGGTATGCCCTGGGAGCCTTTACACTCAGGTGGTGACATAGCAAATGCCACTGGATACTGTCTAGGCACATGTGCAGTGGGATAACTGATATAAACTAGCATATAAGTGTATGGCAAAAGAGATTGGTTCAGGCACCATGTATTTTGAGGGACAGTTGAATTAATATTTACAAAGGTAAATATTTAATTAATTGTGTAAAAAAAAACTAATATATATTACAAACAAAATGTAATCTGATTACCACTGCTGAAAGGTTGTAAAGTTGAAAAACAGTAGTATGTCTTTTTAACATGGAGGAGTTTTTTTTTTTTTAAAAGTAATTTTTATTGAGGTTTACGAGCAGAAATAACATCTAGTTTGCACAGTACAGAATATATATCTGATAAAACAGAAAACTCAAATGCTTTTTGTATACATGTTAGTATATCAAATGACAAATCCAAACATCACATCTATGCAGGTCTATCCATAGTTTTCAGACTGACCACTCTTGGGCCTTCAAAGTGGCTCAATATTTCGACCATTAGTCTAAATCTATACACTAAAGGCATTTCAGGATTAACACATTGATATTGCAGAATACTATGCTATTTATGGTTCAATAACAAAAACACAGGAATTGAAGGTGAAAACTACCAAATAAACCTAATTTTCTTTATCAGAAAGCCTCCCAAAGTAACTGAGAAAAAGAAAAAAAAACAATCAAGTACACCTCGGCTTAGAGTAAGTGGCCAATCTTGGACCACGGATGTTAAATATAGGTGAGGGGTGAAGATTGGGAGAGATGTTAACAGGGCCACTCTTAGACCCAATGCTATGGTAAGATACTCTTTACCCTTAAATAGCCCCCTAAAATAAACAAACAAATAGAAGTTAGGTATACCACAATTAAGAATTTGTAGCCACTCTTGTGCCACGAGTTTTGAGTATAAGCAGGGGATACCCATTCTAGAATTACAAAATAAAGGATATATAGGCCACTTTGAGTATTATGCAATTAAATACAGGCCATTATAAAGATATTAGCAATAAGTAACATACTTTTCAGGCTAGTAAAAGAGCAATTAAATTTAAGCTATTATACTGATTTTAGCGATAGGTAACGCACTTCTCAGGCCTAAAGGAACAATTAAATACAGGCCTTTATATGACTTTTAGTGGTAGGTATCACATTTCTCAGGCCTAAAGGAACAATTAAATACAGGCCTTTATATGACTTTTAGTGGTAGGTATCACATTTCTCAGGCCTAAAGGAACAATTAAATACAGGCCTTTATATGACTTTTAGTGGTAGGTATCACATTTCTCAGGCTTATAAGGAACAATTAAATACAGGCCATTATAAAGATTTTAGCGGTAGGTAAAACACTTCTCAGGCTCAAAGGAGCAATTAAGTAATGTAATGAGCCTATAGCTTGTTAACAAATAAGGATTAGATAAGACACAGCGAAGGTCACCCTGTGACCATCAATATGGCCCAGTATGCATCAAGTGTCTTTATGAGGACATAGTACTCCACAGGATTATTAAGCTATACACTATATTAACACAACTAATTTTAGGAATACAACTAGGAGCAAGCCATATATCACTCTTTGGGACCCCCAGACTCCAGATGAGGCAAATATATAGGGCTGGGCGGGCCCAAATATGAGTTAGCAGTCTCGCTTAAACCACCTAAGATGAAGCTATGTATTAAAGGAGCCATGGGAGGTTATTATAGTTATACCCTGAGTGCAAAAAGGAATATTTTTTAAAAGACAAGCCTAAGAATACAAACAACACCACATCTATGCTAAACAAATAAAAAATGGGTAAGTTTCTGCTGCTAAGGAACCTCTATAAAGCACTTTAATAAATGTAATCTTAAGATCAACTGAACAGACCTTTGTCAAGTGTGACTATTATTGAACACAATATTCCATCTACAGAAACCCCCTTTATACAATGATATGAAGTGACATGGTATGGGAAAGTCCACCACATTTTGTTTAACTGCTGCCCCCATACAGAGATGCACTTTAAGCTCTAGGTGAGTCTCAGATCCAGAAATCCCCGTAAGCCAAAGTTAATTTAGAAGAGAATTGGGGCAGTGAGGCTCTCACCATAGTCTATCCCACACCTGTCATAATATGTCCATGGGTATTCACTCCCCAAGGCGTGACAAGCAATATCACCGCTTCCAAACAGTCTCCGGCTGTGGATGGAGATGGGACAGGATCCGTGAGACTATCTAGTAATATCGCTATTCGTAGTCTCGAGTCATGTAGGATCGTCTGGGACCCATTCTTAACCAGCACATCAAGCTGGTTGCGCAGCCCATCAAACAAGCTCTGGTATGCCAAGAGTGTGGTTCGCTCATGCGGGCTTATCCCGCTGCCCCAATCCAGAAGGCCAGCCGCTTCCCTCCAAACAAGGACGGCAGATCTAGGTAAAGTAGCCAGAGACATATCCAATAACGGGCAGGCAGGATCCTCCGCTGTGCTTAGGGTTGCCATCTCAGCCATGTTTTCCTGGACACTTATGAGTTACACATGCTGCAGGGTGTGCAGGGAGGAACATGTATTGTGTTTCTGGACAGCACTATTCATGTTCCTCCCTGCACACCCTGCAGCATGTGTAACTTATAAGTGTTCTGTATTTTAAGGGACAGGTGGCAACCCTAGCTGTGCTCAACCTCTCAACTGACACTAGATTTGGCTGCAGTGGCTCCCCAGTTTCTGCTTCCTCCTCCAGCGAGGCTGCCAGAGCAACTCTCTCCGCAATTACATTTTCCACAAGAAATTGGAGACGGTCGAATCTAGTAGCAATCTTAAACTCCTGTTCCTCCAAAAGACTCCACAGAGCCATATAAACTTCCTCCATTTCTGAGTGTTGGAATGCACCCTTTGGTATTGTGCTACGACAGAGACCTCAGGGCATGGTGAGTGGGAGGCTGCAGCCTCAATATTAGCTTTGGTGTTCTGATGCTGGCAGCTAACCCAAAAAATTTAGGGTCATCAGCTGAAGGATGATTAGCTTGTTTGTAAAATATAGGATTTCAAGTCAGATGGCACCTTGTTGAGGTATTACATCAAATTTAATCTTATAGGCAGAAGCAGCACTCAAAACTGTGACCTATCATGGCCACCGCCCGGAAGTTCCCCAACATGGAGGAGTTATAGAGGACCATTTATCAAGCTCCGGATGGAGCTTGAGGGCCCATGTTTCTGGCGAGTCTGAAGACTCGCCAGAAACACAAGTTATGGAACAGCGGTCTAAAGACCGCTGCTCCATAACCCTGTATGCCTGCTCTGATGAGGCGAACAGGAATTGCCACAATTCAACCCGATCGAATACAATCGGGTTGATTGACACCTCCCTGCTGGATGCAATGCTGAATATGGAGAGCGTATTGCTCTCTGCATTCAGCGATGTCTGTCGGACCTGATCCGCACTGTCGGATCAGGTCTGACAGACATTTGATAAATCGGCCTCTTAACGTCTTATTAATGTCTTTTTAACATGGAGGGGTGTCAAATTTACGGCCTGCAGGCCTCATGCTTCCCGCAACCTAATTTTGTGAGGCCCACGCCACCTCCATGAAAAATAATAATTATAATATGCTTATTATTTAAAGAGAAATTGCGCTTACTGTTAGGAATGTGCATACATGCAACCACTATTCAGCTCTCCATTATAATGACTTTATCCCTTTGTTCCAGCACTTGCAATTCACTTGTTGTATAGTGAGCAGCTGCTCTATGGTAGCAAGATCATTAAAACCCCTCAGTCTTTAACGAGTAACATTGTTATTAAAAAAGTAAAAAGGCAAACACGAATACGTGCATAATGTTTTTTTTTACACATGTAGCACTTCTTTATATGTGTCCATTAATATGGCAGCACTGATTTTCCGTATCATTTTTGATATTTTTCTCTTTAATAAAATCACAGTTGCTAAAGTGCAGTAAGTCGGACAAACTAGCGATGTCCAGAAATAAGCGTAAGTACAAATTTCTGGAGTCGCCAGTGACTTACAGCACTTTAGAAACTGCCTGCGCCTAAAAAAAACTAACTAAAGTATAAAATCTCCCGTAACTGTCTAACACGCCTCCCAAAAATAGCCAGACACGTATATACCCCTCTATCCGCAATCCCCCCTCTCACTCCTAACAATAAATGTATTAACCCCTAAACCGCCGCTCCCGGACCCCGCCGCCACCTATATTATATGTATTACCCCCTAATCTGACCCCCCCTACACCGCCGCCACCTATATTAAATGTATTACCCCCTAATCTGATCCCCCTACACCGCTGCCACCTATATTAAATTTATTAACCCCTAATATGATCTCCCTACACCGCCACCACCTACATTAAAAATATTACCCCCTAATCTGATCCCTCTACACCGCCGCCACCTATATTAAATATATTACCCCCTAATCTGATCCCCCTACACCGCCACCACCTATATTAAATATATTACCCCCTAATCTGATCCCCCTACACCGCGCCACCTATATTAAATTTATTAACCCTTAATATGATCCCCCTACACCGCCGCCATCTACATTAAATATATTACCTCCTAATCTGATCCCCCTACACCGCCGCCACCTATATTAAATTTATTAACCCCTAATATGATCCCCCTACACCGCAGCCACCTATATTAAATATATTAACCCCTAATCTGATCCCCCTACACCGCCGCCACCTATATTAAATATATTAACCCCTAAACCTAAATCTAACCTTAACACCCCCTAACTTAATTATTATTTAAATAAATCTAAATAATATTAATATTATTAACTAAATTATTCCTATTTAAAACTAAATACTTACCTATAAAATAAACCCTAAGATAGCTACAATATAATTAATAGTTACATTGTAGCTATCTCAGGCTTTATTTTTATTTTACAGGCAACTTTGTATTTATTTTAACTAGGTACAATAGCTATTAAATAGTTAATAACTATTTAATAGCTACCTAGTTAAAATAATTACAAACTTACCTGTAAAATAAATCCTAACCTAAGTTACAAATACACCTAACACTACACTATCAATAAATTAATTAAATAAACTACAATTATCTAAACTAAAATACAATTAAATAAACTAAATTATATTACAAAAACAAACAAACACTAAATTGCAAAAAATAAAAAAAGATTGCAAGAATTTTAAGCTAATTATACCTAATCTAAGCCCCCTAATAAAATAAAAAAGCCCCCCAAAATAATAAAATTTCCCTACCCTAAACTAAATTACAAAAGTAATCAGCTCTATTACCAGCCCTTAAAAGGGCCTTTTGCGGGGCATTGCCCCAAAGTAATCAGCTCTTTTACCTGTAAAAAAAAAAGAACAATCCCCCCCCACATTACAACCCACCATCCACACACCCCTACTCTAAAACCCACCCGATCCCCCTTAAAAAAAACCTAAGTCTAACCCCCAAGTGGTCCTTACCTGTCCTGAAGACCGGCAGAGAAGGTCCTGTTCCTAGCGGTGAAGTCTTCTTCCAAACGGCGACCTCCTATTGGCTGATTTGAGCCTTCAAATTCAAATCAGCCAATCGGATGAGAGCTACTGTAATTCTATTGGCTGATTTGAATAGCCAATAGAATAAGAGCTACTGACATTCTATTGGCTATTCAAATTAAATGAACTATTTAGTAACTACCTAGCTAAAATAAATACAAATTACCTGTAAAATAAAACCTAAAATGTCTTACACTAACACCTAACCTAACCCTACAATTAAATAAATTCCCTAAATTAAATACAATTAACTAAATTCCAAACAATTAGCTAAATTACAAAAAACAAACAAACACTAAATTACAGAAAATAAAAAACAAATTACAAGATGTTTCAACTAATTACACCTAATCTAATAGCCCTATCAAAATAAAAAAAGCCCACCCAAAATAAAAAAAAACCCTAGCCTAAACTAAACTACCAATAGCCCTTAAAAGGGCCTTTTGTGGGGCATTGCCCCAAAGAAATCAGCTCTTTTACCTGTAAAAAAAATACAATGAACCCCCCCACAGTAAAACCCACTACCCACAAAACCAACCCCCCAAATAAAACCCTAACTAAAAAAACCTAAGCTCCCCATTGCCCTGAAAAGGGCATTTGGATGGGCATTGCCCTTAAAAGGGCATTTAGCTCTATTGTGGCCCAAAGCCCTAACCTAAAAATAAAACCCACCCAATACACCCTTAAAAAATCCTAACACTAACATCCAAAGATCCAATTACCGGGAGAAGTCTTCATCCAAGCGGCAAGATGTCCTCAACGAAGCCGGCAGAAGTGATCCTCCAGACGGGCAGAAGTGGTCCTCCAGACGGGCAGAAGTCTTCACCCAGACGACATCTTCTATCTTCATCCTTCCGACGCGGAGCGGCTCCATCTTCAAGACATCCGGCGCAGAGCATCCTCTTCAATCGACAGCTTCTTCTGGAATTAATGTTTCTTTAAGTGACGTCATCCAAGATGGCGTCCCTTGGATTCCGATTGGCTGATAGAATTCTATCAGCCAATCGGAATTAAGGTTGAAAAAATCTTAAAAGACTTAGGTTTAGGGGTTAATAAATTTAGTATAGTGGTGGCAACGTTGGGGGCGACAGATTAGGGGTTAATTAACGTAGGTAGGTGGCGGTGATGTTAGGGACGGAAGATTAGGGGTTAATATGTTTATTATAGTGGCGGCGACGTTGGGGGCAGCAGATTAGGGGTTAATAAGTGTAGGTAGGTTGCGGCGACATTGGGGGCGGGAGATTAGGGGTTAATAAATATAATGTAGGTGTCGGCGATGTTGGGGGCAGCAGATTAGGGGTTAATAAGTATAATGTAGGTGTCGGCGATGTCAGGGGCGGCAGATTAGGGGTTAATAAGTGTAAGATTAGGGGTGTTTAGACTCGGGATCATGTTAGGGTGTCAGGTGTAAACATAAAATGTGTTTCCCCATAGGAATCAATGGGGCTGAATTACGGATCTTTACGCTGCTTTTTTTAAGGTGTTAGACTTTTTCTCAGCCAGCTCTCCCCATTGATGTCTATGGGGAAATCGTGCACGAGCACGTACAACCAGCTCACCGCTTACTTAAACAGCGCTGATATTGGAGTGCGGTATGGAGCACAATTTTGCTCTTCGCTCACTTCTTGCCTTTTAATGCCGGGTTTGTAATACAAGCGCTGTAGGTAAGTGAGCGGTGACAATAACGTGCAAGTTAGTACCGCACAGCTCATAACGCAAAACTCGTAATCTGGCCGACAATCTTTTGAAATGTATACAGTTATAGCAAACGCCACTGCTTTATTTAGCAATAGAAAGATATGTAGATAGTGTGCAGCCCACGTGAGTTGCACTTGTATGGAAAATGGCCCACGACTCAAATGAGTTTGACACCCCTGGTCTAATAGATTGGAATTCCAATGAATGGTAGTGGTGATTAGCTGTCCTCCAAGGTGATGAATCATTTAAAAAGTCCCTTTTCATTTTCTCCTTCTCATGGCTCTCTATGTAGCAGGTGCACATTTACAATGCTCTGATTTTTACCAATGACTCTTTCAACATTATGGGCTAGATTACAAGGGGCACGCTAGTGTTAGCGTGAGCACAATTTGAAAATATCACACCCGCGTTAACTTGCACGCGTATTACAAGATGAAAAGGTTAGGGCTGAATAAAAAGTTTCATTAAACACAAGATAAACATATTAAAATAAAGTGTAATACGTATAAATACACCATCTAATAAAAATTATTTACATAAATATTATTTTAAAAAGTTATGAGTTAAAAGGTATATAGAATATGACAAAGTGTTTCACTGCAAAGGGCTATAATATATATATATATATATATATATATATACACACACATATATATATATATATATATATATATATATATATATATATACAGTATGTGTATATATATATATATATATACACATACATATATATGTATATACACACACATTGTAAAGTCTAAATATGTGTATTTATGTATATGTGTGTATGTATATATATATATTGTATATGTATATATATATATATATATACACATGTGTATTAATGTATTATATATGTGTCGATATACTATGTATGTATATAATTATGTGTATATATATATCTATACAGTATGTGTGTGTGTGTATATATATATATATATATATATATATATATACACACACATAAACACATATATATTCCTATCTATATATATATATATATATATATATATGTATATACCTATACCTGTATATATTCATATAGATATAAAGGTATAGATATATATATGTTTTTTTTTAAATACATGAGATATATATTGAAATATATATTTCAAAATAATAAGAACATTTTCTTCTATGTGAAGAACATTGGAATGTAAAATATTCATAACTACTAGGTTGGCGCAGTGGATTTAACTCCTGTCAGGTTAGCATGCTAGCAATAAGTGGGTTTTTTTCAGTTTGCGCTCTCCATTTAAGTCTATGGGTAGAAGTTAGCGCGGTCGCAATATCAGAAGTCCTGAAGTTTGCGCATGCTGATTTTTGCTTGCGTGCAAAAAAATTACTTTTAACTTGTATTACACGCGATAACCTGTGCAAGTTAAAAGTTTACTTTACTAATGCTTGAGCGGGAGTGCTAAAAACTGCTCCATTTGTAATCTAGCCCTTAAAGGGACAGTATACACATATTTTGATATAACTGCATGTAATAGACACTAGAGGGCATATTTATCAAAGTGCGAGCGGACATGATACAATGTAGCGCATCATGTCCGCTGCACATCAATAAATGCCGACAGCATACGCTGTCAGCATTTATCATTGCACAAGCAGGTCACCAGAACTGCTTGTGCAATGTGCTAGCAGGAAGTGTCAATCAACACGATCGTATTTGATCGGGTTGATTTCTGTCCGCCACCTCAGAGCAGGCGGACAAGTTATGAAGCAGCGGTCTTTAGACCGCTGCTTCATGACTTCTGTTTCCGACGGGCCTAAAGGCTCGCGCGGAAAGAGGGGCATCAAGCTCCATTCGGAGCTTGATAATCTGGCCCCTAGTACTATAAGGAATAATATGCACAGATACTGATCTAAAAATCCAGTATAAAACCTCTTAAAAACTTACTTAGAAGCTCCCATTTTAGCACTTTTGATTAGGTTAACTGGAACACCCAGTGAAAGCAGACACTTCTCCCTCCCCCTTCCTCTGCATATGAAAAGACCCTTTACACAAACAGGAGCAAGCTGGAGTAGATATACATCAGTATTCTCCTAAAACTTTGGGGCTTGGTTAGGAGTCTGAAAATCAGCACAATGTTATTTAACATTTAAAAAAACTATACATAGGCTATATAAATGGATCATCTACAAAACATTTATTCTATTGTATAATGTTGCTTTAATAGGCAGTATAATAAGGCAAATAACCACTCTTTTGAAGGGAAGAAGTTCATCAGGACAGTCAAGAGGGTAAGGTATCCACTCTGTTGATCACACAATACTAGACTTATGCGCGGCGGAAAAATTTGTTTCGGTTCATTTTGGACCCATTCAGATTTTTTTAATTTAGTTTTCGGATCGATTCGAATTCGGATACATTTGACTGTATTCGTTTCGGATTCATTTGGATTTGAATAAATTTGGATGTATTCCGTTCGAATTTGATTAGTAAATTTGGAAGTTCGGTATATGTTAGGTGGGATGTGCTGTGTATTAGACTAGTATTATAGTACTGTATATTAGGTGTAACCCATTTGAATCAACATAAGTATCAACCTCACAGGTACCAGCTACACAATATGCACAGACTAGCAGAGGTATATAACCTAATATACAGTACATAATATTAGTGTAATACACAGCACATCCCACCTAAGTACTAACCTCACAGGTACCAGCTACATAATGTGCCCTGCACAGAGCTAGCAGAGTGATATAACCTTATATACTGTACAATACTAGTGTAATTGGGATTAGTCCATGGCCATTCGAATGTAATGAATAAATCCAAACTAGTTAGGATTTAATCTTTACAAATGTGTTCGGATTAGTTTCGTTTCGTTGCTAGTAATTCGGAAATTTGAATCGATCCGAAGCTCTGAATTTAACAAATTTTTCTGAATTTTTATTCGGAACGAAACGGAATGCACATGTCTACACAATACATGTAGTGATATGAGGCCCCTTATTTGAATGCAGAACCATCCCTCTGTTAATTGATTGGGCTTGAGTTTGTCCAGCCACCAGATAATTGTCAAAACAATGATTAATAATTCACAGTATTAGTCTATATTTGGGGATCCTGGGAATGTAAAGAAACTTTGCCATAGAAATATATATTAAAAGATCTAAGTTGAAATAGGTGAGTTCCACCATTCAAACATGGTTTCTTGTTATTTAGCTATCCCCTGATCATCATAGTAATAACAATCACCTAACAGCAACTGCAATCTTTGATTTCTTGTGTTGTTAATGTCTGGACTTATAGATCCTTTTCTCATGAGCTAATAATTTTAGGTGCTCTGGGTGAGTGCAAAAATATAACAAGTTTTGTGAAATTCTATATTGGATGACTCTTTTTGAGTAAGTATTTTATGTCTGGTATTTTTTTTTTTTTTTTTTTGAAGTTTTAAAAAAGCTTTATTGTACCAGATTAAACCATACATTACACAGAAGCAGGGTATTCTAAAACAGTTACAGGAAATAAAATAAGGAAACGCTTCGCCAGAGATCAAGTAATTGTAGGTGGGGTTAAAGGATTAACCCCTACTTCTTCTTATAGTCCATGAACTGGTTGCACTGCCTCTTGGTGACTAATAGTGTAAACCTCAATTATAAGGTGCCTTGCAGCTTTAATACAGTGTGGTATAAAAATATAAAAACAGTAAACAGATAACAAATATATTAACCCTGATGCAGTGGTAAATGTAACAAATTGTTATGAAGTATGTAGTTTTAATTTAAAGTACAATGTGCAGATTAAGAGGAAATGTTATAATTGGGGAAGGGATCTGACTAATTAGCTAGTCTCGCTATGTTTGGAGTGGTGAGGAATGGATATATTCATCCCAGAGGAATCGGATTGTCGGGTAATCTTCTATTTTGTGTAATTTCAAATAGTGATACTGTTCTAGTTCTATGGCTGTGGTTACTCTGTCTCTCCAAAATTTTGTGGACGGTAAAGTAGAGGGTTTTCCAATAATATGGAATATATTGTTTGGCCGTATTGACCATAATAGTAAGCATTTTAAGTCTAAGCGTACATTTCAGCTGAGGGTAGTGATTAAAAAGATAGGTCCATGGGGTATGTGGAAGGGAGATACCTATGATTAGCTCTATTTCTCTACCTATATAGGACCAGTAAGTTTGTGCAATAGGGCATGACCACCATATGTGTGTAAAAGTACCTGTGCGCAACCTCTCCAGCAGTCAGTACTAGAGCCTGGGAATATTATCACCAGTTTATCGGGGGTGTAATGCCATCTACAAAGAAGTTTTATATTCATCTCCGCTATATTTATAGAAGAAGTGGAGGAGCTCATCTGTTTGTATATAATATTCCATGTCTTGGTTGGTTTAAGTTCTGTCTCCCAGCTGATCTTGTGGGATGGGGGGGTGAGCTGCGCTATGTGAGAGAAGTAATTTATATGATATGGAGAGAATACCTGTGGTTGGGAATGGTAGGTAACATAATGATTCAAATGGGGTCAGAGGTCAAGTTAAGTTGTTTTTATCTGCATGCGTCGAGAGGTAGTGTAAGAGTTGATGGTGTAGCAGCCATTTGTTAAGGGGGGACCTATAATCTCAAGTAACTCCTCTTTAGGTTTGAGTTTGCTATTTTGTAAGATTAGATAATGGGGTATCATTTGTAAAAGTGAGTGGGGGCTGTGGGATTGCCCATCAGGGGTGTTAGAGGGGAATAGGGTGTAGAGATTGTTTTGTATCCTCTCAGAATTTTTCCCCACATTTTAAATGTTTCTCTATCTAGGAGAGGAAGTTCCGGGGAACTCCGGTCTCTTTTTAATTTAAGCCAGAATTGACCTCCATGTTTGCTACTCCGAGAGAGTTCGTGTTCTCATACTACTCATTCCTTGTGGCTCTCATTTCTGCACCAGTCCACAATTCTGGTCATGAAAGTCACATAGCGATACAGCAGCAAGTTCGGAACCCCAAGCCCTCCCTCCAATTTTGTTTGATATAGGGTTTGTGTAGCAATTCGTGTACATTTGTGATTCCAAATATATGAATTTATGATTTTCTGTAATTGGTATATGGTGGAGTCAGGGATAGGAATGGGCAAGGCCTGAAGGATATAGAGAATTTTGGGGAGTATTACCATTTTGATGGCATGAACCCTTCCCAGCCTTGAAATTGGTTTATTGGACGAGGAGTGTAGAGTAGAGACTATGGCCCCAAGTTATCAAGGTCTGGTGGACCTGATCCGACACTGCGGATCAGGTCTGCCAGACCTCGCTGAATACGGCGAGCAATACGCTCGCCGTATTCAGCATTGCACCAGCAGCTTACAAGAGCTGCTGGTGCAACGCCGCCCACTGCAGACTCGCGGCCAATAGGCCTCCAGCAGGGAGGTGTCAATCAACCCGATCGTACTCGATCGGGTTGATTTCCTGCGATGTGTGTCCGCCTCATCAGAGCAGGCGGACAGGTTATGGAGCAGCGGTCTTTGTGACCGCTGCTTCATAACTGCTGTTTCTGGCGAGCCTACAGGCTCGCCAGAAACACGGGGCATCAAGCTCCATTCGGAGCTTGATAAATATGCCCCAATGTGGTATTTTAGAGGTTCAAAGTTTAAGGAAGCTATCTTGTTTAGATGTGGGGTGATCAGGATTCCTAGGTACTTAAGTGCTATCAGTTGATTTTTAAATTGCTGTGAGCTGAGTATACGCAGGTCTTCAGGTGATGCTTCTAGACTAATCAATTCTGATTTAGTTTTATTGATACGGAAATTGGATAGTGTTCCATAGTCTTGAAAGAGGAGCATTATATATCTGGTATTTTTTTTAAAAAAATGTATGCTGAGTGAGTTTGCACAATCTCAGAGCTGCAAAGGACTTTAACATAGATATATATACATATACAGTACATGTCTAAATTTGTATGTGTATGAATATATATGTAAATATATGTGTATGCATTTATATATTTATGTGTTTTACTGTATATTTACTGTACATATTTTACTTTCCAATGTTCACTCACAGGATAATCATTTTATTCTTCAATACATATTTCTATATATATGCGTATATAACTATACCTGCATTTCTATTCCTATAGATATGTATTTTACATGAACAGTATCAGATATATATATATAGAAATATATATTTAATAATAAAAGTAAAAGTACATTATTTTCTATGTGAAGAACATATGAATGTAAAAAATGCTTTTGCTAATCTCGTTTCTCAATTTAGATCTTAACAAGATCAAGTTAGCGCACATGAAAATTTAGGATTCTTAAGACGCGTTATTAAAATATTTAAAAAAATGTATATAAATTATTAAAAATTAATAAACATACTGTAAAATATATAGATATATTCTATGGATTATTTAGAATATTTTACATAAATTTAATTAATTTTTAATAATTAACTATTTACTGTTAATATTTTACATTCCAATGTTCTTCATATAGGGGAATATGTTATTTGTATTTTTAAATATATATTCTTATACAGTACATATATATATATATATATATATATATATATATATATTTGTATATATCTATACCAATATATAATCATCTATATATATAGGTATAGATATATATTTTACCCCACAAAATATCATATATATATATATATATATATATATATATATATATATATATATATATATAAATTTTATATATATAAATATGTATTTAAGAATAAATAGTACATACATACGTAAAGAACATTGGAATATGAAATATTAATATTTCATGTTGGGTTAGAGCACTTGCTTAAATGCATGGGTAGGGTGGTTTTTTTTCCACTTTTCATTTTCCATTGAAATCTATGGGATAATACATTAACTTGATCACAATATTCAATGTCGTCTTTTTGTGCGTGTCAGGTTAGCGCACAAACAAAAACTTTTTACTTTCAACTTGTAATACGCATTGTATCCAATGCGTGCAAAAAGCTTATTTCTAGCGCAGGAGGAGCGATAAATAGCGCTCCACTCATAATCTAGCCTTTAATATTTTATGGTTAAATGATCCCTGATATGGCTAAAATTGCAAACTAATGTTGTTTTGTAAAGCATCCCTCTTTGCTAAAAAAAAAAACAAGGTATGATTTGTGTGGATGCTTCATAGAGAAAGCATAGGCATTTATCTATAAATGCAAACAACTCAAACATGACAGGGTTAATTATTTCACTTTGAAGTCTCAACATGTATCATTGAGAAGGGTTTCTCTTATGTCAGCAACTCTGAGCTATTTTTGCATTGGGACAACCTTGGAAATGCAGGTTTTATCAATGATATTTTTTATATATGCTAGATTACATAAGTGTATGTTGCTACTAACATCTGAAGTCTAATGGTTTATGCTCAAAGAAAGATACATGGACTAATTTGTGATCTTTTCACCACCAGCCATAACTTTAGCTAGGAGTCTGTGACAACCCAGGGCATATTGACACCCTGGTTTAGAATCGCTGTCTTATGCTGTCTAACTGAAATCCTAATCTTGGAGCCAGTCTTATGGTACGCACATGACACTGAATCAAATGCCTGCACATAGTATTTCTCTAGTGCTGGACGGTGGGTTATTTTTATCTGTATCTTGATCATGTAGTCAGTTCTTCTTACAGCTCTCAGTTTATTCTATGAATATTGCTGGAGTTTCCCCCTACATCAACATGATACAACATTCATTATCAGCACAAACATTCACAATAGAATATTCTGATTTGTATTTTATTAGGATAGATAGTATTGCTCAGTGGTGGTCAGTCTACCTAAAGCTTGGGAGCCACAGTGCATTAATCCAGTGTTTTCTTTTTATACTGTACCCCACTATCTACAATCTATTCCTATCCACTATCTCTTCCCCACCAATAACTCATTCATGTCCTTTATATCTTCTTTAATAAAATATTTCTGGGTTAGTGTGTACATATACTTTTCTAATACTCATCTCAATAAATAATTGTTAATTGTAAGTTTATTTCAATTGCAGTGTATATTTTGTTTTAATTAATAGAATTTGTTTGAAGTATGTTCACCAGTAGACATCTTTAAATTTCCAATCTTATTTGTATTGCATTTGTAAATAATGTCACACACATACACACACCATTTATGAAGTGTTTCCCCTGTTTCAGCATGTGTCCCCAGTGGAACTAATCCCCCCCCCCCCCCTCTTTACAGAGTTTGCCTGGAATCCCCTTATGGTTTTTGCAGGTCACATCTATTCTTGACAGGATTAACACTGTTCTGAAGTGTACTGACATCTTGGTGTCATTTAACACCAGAATCCCAACGGATAGTTTGTCACTGGCGTGTACTCAATATAAGAAGCAAAGATAGAATTTTTGTAACATTATATGATCTTGTAAAATGGCATAAAATAGATATTTTATGTCCCTTGGTTGTTGTTCCTTTGCTTTTCCAAGAATTTATGTTGCTAGTTATAAAACACTTGTTAAGATTCAACATTAGCAACTAATTGCTTGTTTGGCAACAGCATCAGGTGATATGAAAATGATTTTTTCTTGTAGGACTATAAGATAGAAGGTGACCACTGACCAGTATCTATAGAAATTGTATAAATGAGAACTCTGAAATGATTAAAACACTATTCCTCTCTTACACGACTGTGTTGACATGATACTTAGGTACAAGTGTCTTCTTGAAGTAGATAATAGCTCTTCAATAAGCCTTCATGCACCTCTATTTTCTAAACATACTCCTCCTTCATGACAGCTTCAGTTCTGTTTTTCTTCGGAGTAAAGTTTGCAGAATTCTGCTCTACCCCCATTAAGGGTCAGATTACTAGTGACGTGCTAACAATTGCGCCCAAGCGATATCGGGTTTATCACTGCTGTTTGGGCACATCTGAATTAGCTCACTTATTATACAAGTTGAAAGTAAGCACGTTTGCTTGAGCACAATTAAGTTTAATGCGTGTCGGGTTAGCGCGACTTCAGAACTTTGCTTAACTGTTACAACAAATAGAAAGTTATTATTGTACATACTGTAAAATATATAGATCTATTCTATGGATTATTTAGAATATTTTATAGTATGTATAATATTTTTAATATTTGATATTAATATTTCAAGAATGCACATTGAAGATAGTAATTCTTCATGTGCACTAACCCGACGGCATTAGTCCTAATTTGCGAACCCCCGATTTTCATTGCGCATATTTTACATTCTTGTGTTCTTCACATAGATCTTTTTTTTACTTTTTATTATTAAATATATATATATGTATATATATATATATATATATATATATATGATACTGTTAATGTAAAATAGACATCCATACCTATATATCTATAGGAATAGATATACAGGTATAGGTATATATAGATATATATAGAAATATGTATTAACAACAAAAGTTAATTGTTTTGTATGTGAAGACCATTGGAAAGTAACATTTTCATATCTCCTGCCGGGTTAGCATGAGAGTATAGATGTTATTTTTTTTTTCAGTTTGCGCTCTGCATTGATTTCTATAGGGAGAATACGTTAATGTGGTCACAATATTTGTTTATCGCATGTCGGGTTTCTCTCGGGTGCAAATATTTTACTGGACGCATGCAAAAAGTTTCCATCTAGAGAATTTAAGGCGTCAGTGGGATCTCAAAATAGGACTCCAGCCATAATCTATCCCTTTATTGTTTAAAAAGCTCAGCTAAATTTATTTTGTCATTTGAAATAGCTTATTTTTACCTATTGAAACTGCCACCTATACTAAGGCCCCAATTTATCAAAGGTCTTGCGGACCTGATCCGACACTGCGGATCAGGTCCGCAAGACCTCGCTAAATGGGGAGAGCAATACGCTCTCCGCAGTTAACATTGCACCAGCAGCTCACAAGAGCTGCTGGGGCAACGCCGCCCCCTGCTGACTCACGGCCAATCGGCCGCCAGCAGGGAGGTGTCAATCAACCCGATCATATTGGATCGGGTTGATTTCTGGCGATTCCTGTCCGCCTGCTCAGAGCAGGCCGACATGGTTATGGAGCAGTGGTCTTTAGACCCCTGCTTCATAAGTTGTGTTTCTAGCGAGTCTGAAGTACGGAGCTTGATAAATGGGCCTGTTAAAATGAAATGTCATTATTGCACAATTGGTTATTGAAAAGTTATTTGTAAACAAGAGGCTCAGTTGCTTCCTCTAAGTCTAAGGGCCTGATTCTCAAAAAACTCAATGTCGTTGAGAAAAATCATCAGTTTGTTTTTCTGAGCAATATATATTGTAATGTAATCGTCTCTCCTTCATATAAAGCACATTAGGAAACTCCCCTTAATGAAATATAAAACTCAAGGTAAAAATTGACGATAAATCAATTGTTATCAGGTTATTATTATCAGGTATTTGTAGAGCGCCAACAGATTCCGCAGTGCTATGACATAGGTGGTATATAAAATAAAATTTACAGGGGTCAAGTGGGTAGAGGGCCCTCCCGAAAATTGCACTGATGTAGTCGGTTCTTATGAATGGGAACTACAAACAGCTGCGCTCATAGGCTTACATTCTATGGGGTTTAAGGGGATAGCAGTGGGTATAGGAAGGTTAGTGTAGGTTGTATGCATCCCTGAATAGTAGAGTCTTCAGGGAGCGCTTGAAGCTTTCAAAACTAGGGGAGAGTCTTGTAGAGCGAGGCAAAGAGTTCAATAAGATGGGATCCAGTCTGGAAAAGTCTTGTAAACGGGAATGTGAAGGGGTAACAAGAGAGGAGAGTAGGATATCATGAGTTGGGTGAAGGCAACTGAAGGGAGAGTATCTGGAGACAAGGTCTGAGATGTAGGGGTAGCAGTGCAGTTGAGGGCTTTGTGTGTCAGAGTGAGAATTTTGTGTTTAATCCTGGAGGCAAGAGGAAGCCAGTGAAGAGATTGGCAGAGAGGTGCAGCAGATTAAGAGTGACGTGTAAGGAAGATGAACCTTGTAGAGGCATTCTTTATGGATTGTAAGGGAACTAGGCGGCAGCTAGGTAGACCAGAGAGGATGGAGTTGCTGTAGTCGAGGCGGGAAAGGATGAGAGAGTGGATTAAAATCTTAGTTGTGTCTTGTGTAAGGAAATATCTAATTTTAGAGATGTTTTTAGGGTGGAAGCGGCAGGCTTTAGCCAAGGACTGAATGGGAGGAGTGAAAAAGAGAGTCAAGTGTGATCCCAAGACGTTGGGCACGAATCCCTGAGGGGCCACATTATACTGACTAGGCTTCTTATAGAATCTCACCAGACCAGAGAGCTTTGAAGGATCAGGCCCTAAGTATTGTACTTTTGTGTATACAGAGAGATAAGACAAGAACTTTGTGTATAGAAAGATAATATAAAGAGGTCTGTTCTCCCTGCAATTTAATCCATATGAATGACTTATGGTCTCATTGAGCAAAGCAAACTATTTTGTATATGCGAATCAACATTAAGGAGCTATTTACACACTATTTATCACTGCTGGATTGATGGATTGTGTACCCAACAATACATTCGTGCATTAGTGTTTGTCTTTATATACCTTCATCTATTTTAGTTTGTCTCTCTGCAGTTTGGTAACAATAATTGTATGTGACATTTTTGTGCCTTGTTCACAATACTTTTGTACCCAAAAAAATTTAAATCATCATTTTCACATCAATTTTGTATGCATGATATGTTTGCTGCTAGTTTTGGCACAGACATGTTCCTTACAGCTGTCGTCACAAATGTATAGGGCCAATTACATTACAACTGAAGCAGCTCCCTCATTGTGATTAGAGGCCCAATGATCTTACGTTCTCCGCTCTGGTGAAATGAAGAAGTCTCATCAGTACGGCAAGGTCCCTTCAATTTTTTTAAAACCCCTTAATGACCACAATGTACCCTGTATGTCACTGGTCGTTAAGGGTTTTTTCAGGACATAATAGTACAAGTCTAGCAAGAACACGCTATTAATGCCCTCCCTCCAGCAGGCTTTGTGGAATAGAGCAGTCTCAACGCTGGTAGCAAGACTGCGCTATAAAACAATCACGTCCCAAAAAAAGGCCAGTGACATACAGGGTACGTCGCTGGTCCTTAAGGGGTTAAAAACTACAATTTTACCTTGAGAGATGTTTGTTTAACCATGTAGAGTTCTGTATGTCAAGGAGAGAATCCTGCATGGATTTTTCTCCATGCCAGCGAGTTTTTGATCATTGAACCCTAAAGGACTTAAGAACAAAATCTCTTCTCTCAGATTAAATTATCTAAAATGATCCTCCAGCATTACTAGATCACTGACGAGATTCTAGAAGGGCAAATTTTGCTATACTTCTTTAGGTGGCATTACCTGCATTTCTGGATGTGAAGTAGAGACAAGCCCAGTGCATTATAGCACTGTATGACATGAGCATTTTGCTACCTTTACATGCTTTGTATTTTATATTACTTTAGACTTAAAATTTAAGCTTTGTAGTTTCTGTTCTTTAAACAGCAGTGTATTTAGGATTGTGATTTTGCAAATTCTGATTGTGCTTTGAAAGTTGCTGTTTAGGTTCATACTTTGTAAATTTCTGTTTATTGTTTGCAAATTACATTGCCCATTGTTTTTGTTCTATATGAAATGTCTGACAGTTTCAGAAAGTGGAAGGGGCAGAGGAGTTCCATGGGCTAAACAGGGGTTTTCTCAGGGTGTGCCTGAATCTCCATCTCAGTTTTAAGATATTCTCTAAGCATTTTATACCTGCAGGTCCCACTTATTTATCCCACCAGATGAAGTTTACTCAAAAATCACAATTCACTTATTTAACGTTCAGAGTAAAATATACTAGACAAGAGGCAAATGTTAATTAAATTGTAGTGAAAACATTTCAGTTTAATTTTTATTTACTGCAAACTGAGACTTTATATCAGTGGTAGGTGCTTTCCTGTTAGCTTCACTCTCCCCTGTGAGATTCTGTATCCAAGAGACCTTTATTACTTTCTATGGGAAGCATATTTTATCTCTCTTGGGGCTTGATATTCAAAACCTTGCTGCTCAGGTGAGATATTATAAGAAGTCTGGTCGGTGTGGCGCAGCCTTTCATATTTTTTTAGAAACACTAATTTTATATTGAGACATGTTTATGTTGCTATGTAGTGTTCTTTATGTGAAACAGAGACTCCTAATATTACAATACAATGGGGCAAATTTATTAATGTGCGAACGGACATAATAGGATGTAGCGTATCATGTCCACCACACATCGATAAATGCCGACAGCATACGCTGTCTGCATTTACCATTACACAAGCAAGTCTTGTGAACTGCTTTTGCAATACTGCCCCCTGTAGATTTGCGGACAATCGGCCGCTAGCAGGGGGTGTCAATCAGCCCGATCGTATAGGATCGGGCGGATTGATGTCCGCGGCCTCAGAGCAGAAATTCGGCCCCAAAGTCTAAAATAAATATCTAAGATTTTGCATGATTTTTCTCCATGCCAGCTAGGTTTTGAATATCAGGCCCTGGAACTTCTAGGTCCCGCCATTTTTCTTAGAGAATTCAGTGAGTTCAGCACTATCATTTCTCTACAAGCTAATATTTGATCATTGGGCCCTAAGAAGTATAGACACAGGTCCACCTTTGTTTTCTCCTTTGTTTTGATCTCATAAGGGGTTCTGACTCTGGGTCCCCTAGTGGATTTAATTCCTCTTTATCTTATTACTGTAAGAAACTTAGTAGTGCTCCCCAAAAAGGCTTGTATATGTTTTTTAATATGTTACTAATTTTAGCGTTATTTTTCAATTGTTTAAGGGCAGGCTAAAGGGTATAGGGTGTTTACTATATTATCAAAGATGACTGGTGTAAACCAGATCACATGTGTTGTCTTTGTTTCAAGTTTAAGCAATATTATCCATTTCACTTTCTGCTGTGCAACATTTTGAACATGTTTGCATGGGATGTATGTGATTTGTTACAAGTGCATTATTATTCCTAGCAAGTATGCATCCTCCTTTAGAGATCCTGTAAGCCAGCTTTTCACTATTCTGTTTGTTATTTATGCATACAGTACATTCATAACAGCTAGTGCCAGAGGCGTAACTAGAAGCCTTAGGGCCCTGGTGCAATAATCTATGAAGCCACCCCCCCCCCCCCCCCCGCCGCCAAAAAACTTGATTTTTATATATTTACTTTGTTGTAGAACAAAGGAAAAGAGGGGGTAGAAAAAGGGAGATAGGGGAGTAAAACATAGGGAAGCAGAGGGGAGGGGGAGGAAGAGAGGGAGGAGAAGAAATGGAGAGAGCACTACCACATAAGCAAGATTTGTTGAAATATATATTGTTTTCAGTTTGTTTTTTATTATTTAAATAGTATGGAACAGATAATTGTTTTGATCCCTCCTAATATAGTAAAATAGTCATTTTGCAAAAAAGGCATTACACATATGTTTAAAAAAATAAGTAATGTTAAAATTATCAAAGTTTAATTAAATTCGCAAAAATAAAATTGACAAAACTAATAAAAAACATAAAATGCACAAAAATAAATATATATAATCGGCTCATATACCTGCAACAAGATGCTCCCAGTTGCTAAGTAACAACTCCACTTGCATTATTTGGCCTAACCACCAGTTTACTGTTTACTAACTGGAAAGCACATTCTCATAGAACCGGAGCGGCAGATGATAAAGAAGTAACAGCACCGCCGAGAATACCAACACCCAGACTTTTATGCGACCAAGTGTTGAGGGTCCGGTTACGCCTGAACTAGAGGAGTCCGCCATTGTTGCTTATTTCTTTTTTTTTTACCCCAACTAATTCCAAAACCGTGTTAGAGTTGGCTAATGGGTGGCTCTCTAAAATTATTGACAGCCACAGCACCACGCAACAAACCTTGAGTCGCGCTGCCTGCACTTGGAGGGCCCGGTTGCAGTCGCAAAGTTGCGACCGTGGTACTTCTGTCCTTGGCTAGTGCTAGTACTGTTAGAATTAGCAGTGCATTGTATAATTCCTTATCTTTATATACAAACATTAACTACAAAGGGGATTTGGCATAAGTAGTTTTTAGTTATTGCTTTTGTCTTAAAGGGACATTGTACTGTAACATTTTCTCCAATAAAGGGCTAGATTACGAGTGGAGCGCTAACAGTTACACACAAGTGACAAGGAATTTATTGTGGGTTTTGCAAGTTACAAGTCGTATTACAAGTTGTAAGTAAACGCAATCGATTAAGTGCAATTGAAGTTATAGCGCGTTCGGATAAAGCGTCCTCAGAGCTCTGGTGAATCGTTGTGCAAAACAAGAAAGTGACGAAAACTAAAATATAATGAGAGCTGCTTTAAACCTATTGGCCTCTAGTTATCAAGCCGTCAACCCCAAATACGCTGGAATTCTGCAGCGTATTTGTGGTGAGGCTGATTCGCCATAGTTATCAAGCCCTGCAGCCCGGCAAAAGTAGAATTTAGTGACGTAACATACGATCTGCCGGACTCAGTCCGACACAGATCGATGCTTATATCACTACAGATGTTCCGAACGCAAGTTTGGCACAATCTGACAACTTTTGCTAGTTATCAAAGAACAACCAGGTACGCTCGCCACTATTCCGGGCCAGCGTACCTGGTTTTCAATCCGCCGCCCTGGAGGTGGCGGATCCATAGGAATCAATGGGAGTGTGACAGCAGGGAGAGCTCATGTTCGCTGCTGCCCGATATCCTATTGATTTCTATGGAAAGTGTCTGCACCTAACACCCTAACATGTACCCCGAGTCTAAACACCCCTAATCTGCCCCCCTACACTGCCGCCACCTACTTTATACTTATTAACTCCTAATCTGCCCCCCTACACCACTGCCACCTACTTTATACTTATTAACCCCTAAACCGCCGCTCCCAGACCCTACCGCAACTATAATAAATATATGAACCCCTACACCGCCGCCACCTACATTATACCTATTAACCCCATAATCTGCCGCCCCCTATACCGCTATCACCTACATAAAGTTATTAACCCCTATCCTGCCGATCCAGGACCCCGCTGCAAATAAATTAATTGTTTAACCCCTAAACCGCCACACCCGGAGCCCTCCGCCACCTACATTACATTTATTAACCCCTATCCTGCCCCCCCTACACCGCCGCCACCTAAAGTACATTGATAAACCCCTAATCTCCCCCCTACACCGCCACCACTATATTAAATGAATTAACCCCAAAACCTAAGTCTAACCCTAACCCTAACACCCCCTAACTTAAATATTATTTAAATTAATCTAAATAAATATTCCTATAATTAAATAAACTAACCCTATTTAAAACTAAATACTTACCTATAAAATAAACCCTAAGATAGCTACAATATAATTAAAGGGCCATTATACACTCATTTTTTCTTTGCATAAATGTTTTGTAGATGATCTATTTATATAGCCCATCAAGTTTTTTTTTTTTTTTAATGTATAGTTTTGCTTATTTTTAAATAACATTGCTCTGATTTTCAGACTCCTAACCAAGCCCCAAAGTTTTATGTGAATACCGTCAGCTACCTTCTCCAGCTTGCTCCTGTTTGTATAAAGGCTCTTTTCATATGCAAAAGAAGGGGGAGGGGGGAGTGTCTTATATTTCCCACTTGGATTGGGCTTTCCAGCTACCTTTTCAACAGAGCTAAACTGTGAGCTTCTAAGTAAGTTTTTAAACAGTTTTATACTGGATTTTTATATCAGTATCTGTGCATCTTATTCTTTATAGTAGTGTCTATTACATGCAGTTATATGAAAATGAGTGTATACTGTCCCTTTAATAATTACATTATAGCTATTTTCGCGTTTATTTTTCTTTTACAGGCAACTTTGTATTTATTTTAACTAGGTACAATAGCTATTAAATAGTTAATAACTATTTAATAGCTACCTAGTTAAAATAATTACAAAATTACCTGTAAAATAAATCCTAACCTAAGTTACAAATACATCTAACATTACACTATCAATAAATTAATTAAATAAATTAACTACAATGATTTAAAATAAAATACAATTAAATAAACTAAACTATATTACAAAAACAAACAAACACTAAATTACAAAAAATAAAAAAATATTACAAGAAGTTTAATCTATTTACACCTAATCTAAGCCCCCTAATAAAATAAAAATCCCCCCAAAATAATAAAATTCCCTACCCTAAACTAAATTACAAATAGCCCTTAAAAGGGCCTTTTGCGGGGCATTGCCCCAAAGTAATCAGCTCTTTTACCATCCCTTAAAAGGGCTTTTTGCGGGGCATTGCCCCAAAGTAATCAGCTCTTTTACCTGTAAAAAAAATAAATACAATACCCCCCAACATTACAACCCACCACCCACACACCCCTACTCTAAAACCCACCTGATCCCCCCTTAAAAAACCTAACACTACCCCATTCAAGATCACCCTACCTTGAGCCATCTTCACCCAGCCGGGCACCACTGGTCATCCGATGGGGCAGAAGAGGACATCCGGACCGGCAGAAGTCTTCATACTATCCGGGCAGAAGAGGACATCCGGACCGGCAGACATCTTCATCCAAGTGGCATCTTCTATCTTTATCCTTCCGGCGATGAGCGGCTCCATCTTGAAGACCTCCGGCGCGGAACATCCTCCTCGGCCGACGACTACCCGACAAATGACTGGTCCTTTAAATGACGTCATCCAAGATGGCGTCCCTCGAATTCCGATTGGCTGATAGGATTCTATCAGCCAATCGGAATTAAGGTAGGAAAAATCCGATTGGTTGATTTAATCAGCCAATCGGATTGAACTTCAATCCGATTAGCTGATTGGATCAGCCAATAGAATTGACGTCGCATTCTATTGGCTGACCCAATCAGCCAATCGGATTGAACTTCAATCCGATTGGCTGATTACATCAGCCAATCGGATTTTTAAGGGCTATTTGTAATTTAGTTTAGGATAGGGAATTTTATTGTTTTGGGGGGCTTTTTTATTTTATTAGGGGGCTTAGATTAGGTGTAATTAGATTAAACTTCTTGTAATATTTTTTTATTTTTTGTAATTTAGTGTTATGTTTTTTGTAATATAGTTTAGTTTATTTAATTGTATTTTATTTTAGATCATGGTAGTTAATTTATTTAATGAATTTATTGATAGTGTAGTGTTAGGTGTATTTGTAACTTAGGTTAGGATTTATTTTACAGGTAATTTTGTAATTATTTTAACTAGGTAGCTATTAAATAGTTATTAACTATTTAATAGCTATTGTACCTAGTTAAAATAAATACAAAGTTGCCTGTAAAATAAAAATAAACCCTAAAATAGCTATAATATAATTATTAATTATATTGTAGCTATCTTAGGGTTTATTTTATAGGTAAGTATTTAGTTTTAAATAGGATTAATTTATTTAATTATAGGAATATTTATTTCGATTAATTTAAATAATATTTAAGTTAGGGGGGTGTTAGGGTTAGGGTTAGATTTAGGTTTTGGGGTTAATTCATTTAATATAGTGGCGGCGGTGTAAGGGGTGAGATTAGGGGTTAATCAATGTACTGTAGGTGGCGGCAGTGTAGGGGGGGCAGGATAGAGGTTAATAAATGTAATGTAGGTGGCGGCGGGATCCAGGAGAGGTGGTTTAGGGGTTAATATATTTATTATAGTTGTGGCCGGGTCCGGGAGCGGCGTTTTAGGGGGTAATAAGTTTATTCAGGTGCCGGGGGCTCCCGGAACGGCGGTTTAGGGAGTAATACTGTATAGTATAGTGTGGGTGCTTAGTGATAGGCTAGCAAGAAAGCTGCGAAGAAGCCGATGAGCAGCGAGATCGATGACTGTTAGTTAACAACAGTCCGCTGCTCATCGCACCGTACTTGGTGCCCGGCTTCTTGACAGCTTTTTTGATAACTTTGGCTAACGTATTCAGGTCTGTGGCGGTGATGTTAGGCGAGCTTAGGCGAGCGTATTGGGGCCGTCGAATGCAGGTAAGTAGATGGCTTGATACATAGGGGCCTTTGGCTGTTCAAATCAGCCAATAGGATTTAAGCAGCTCTCATTCTATTGGCTGACTCATCATCCAATAGAATTAGAGCTGCTTAAATCCTATTGGCCGATTTTTACAGCCAATAGGATTTTAGCAGCTCTAATTCCTATTGGCTGATTCAAATCTTTCAGCCAATAGGAATGCAAGGGACACCATCTTGAATCGCGTACCTTGCATTAAAGATTCCATGTACAGCGGAGACCGTATGAAGAGGATGCTCCACGCCGGATGTCTTCAGGATGGACCCGCTCCGTGCCGCCGGGATCAAGATAGAAGATGCCGTCTGGATGAAGATTGAAGAGGCTGCCTGGATGAAGACTTCTCGCCGCTTAGATGAGGACTTCGCTGCCGGGATGAAGATTGAAGAGGCTGTCTGGATGAAGACTTCTTGCCCCCTGGATGAGGACTTCTCCGCCGGGATGAAGATTGTTCAAGCGGGACTTCCAAAGCTGTAAGTGGATCATCGGGGGTTAGTGTTAGTTTTTTTTTTAAGGGTTTTTTTGGGTGGATTTTTATTTTAGATTAGGTTTTGGACATGTAAAAGATCTAAATGCTCTTTTAAGGGCAATGCCCATCCAAATTCCCTTTTCAGGGCAATAGGTAGCTTAGTTTTTTTTTAGAGTTAGGTTTTTTATTTTGGGGAGTTGGTTGGGTGGTGGGTTTTACTGTTGGGGGGTCCTTGTATTTTTTTTTCAGGGAAAAGAGCTGATATCTTTGGGGCAGTGCCCCACAAAGAGCCCTTTTAAGGGCTATTGGTAGTTTATTGTAGGCTAGGTTTTTTTTTATTTTGGGTGGGCTTTTTTATTTTGATTGGGCTATTAGATTACGTGTAATTCTTTGCTATTTTTGATATTTTTGTTTGTTATTTTCCGTAATTTAGTGTTTGTTATTTTTATGTAATTTAGTATTATTATTTTTTTGTAATTAGATACTTTGTAATGAGTAGTGTTAGGATTTTTTAAATGTGTATTTTAGTTTTATTTAATTGGTAGTTTAATATTAGTTAAACAGTTATATTAGTTTAATTGTTAGTTTAAACTTAGTTTTTTTAATTTGACAGGTAAGTTTTAATTTAATTTAAGATAGGGAAATTGTAATTTTAATATAAAGTTAGGGGGGCGTTCGGTTTAGGGGTGATTAGTTGAAATGAGTTTATTGCAATGTGGGGGCTTTCGGTTTAAGGGTTAATAGTTTAGTTTAGTATATTTTGTTGCGGGGGGCTTGTGGTTTAGGGGTTAATAGGTTTATTATAGTTGCGGCGGTGTAGGGCTTAATAACTTTAGTAGAGTGGGGGCGATGTGGGCGACAGCAGATTAGGGGTTAATAATATTTAAATAGTGTTTGTGATGCAGGAGGGCGGCGGTTTAGGGGTTAATAAGTTTATTATAGTGGTGACGATGTCAGGGAGCAGCAGTTTAGGGGTTAATAAGTTTATTATGGTGTTTGCGATGGTTTAAGGGTTAATAGGTAGTTTATGGGTGTAAGTATACTTTGTAGCAGTTTAGTTATGAGTTTTATGTTACAGATTTGTAGCGTTAAACTTATAACTACTGACTTTAGATGGCGGTACGGATCTTGTCATTTTAGGCTGTAACGCAGCAGTCGTAATGGCTGCGCTATGGGAATCCCATTAAAAAACATAATTTTTATAAGTGCAGGACTGACGTTGCGTTACAGGCTAAAAGGCTTGTGGTACACCTATACCGACAAGACTCGTAATGGCTGCGTTGCTGTTTTAACGCTGAAATTACCATATTTTCAGCGTTAAAAGACGAAAGCACAACTCGTAATGTAGCTGAAAGTGTTATAATGTGTATTTACTGTAAATATTTCACATTACAATGTTCTGCAGAAAGCATAATATGTTCTATTTATTTATAAATAGATATTCCTATGTATATCTGTATATAGCTATACCTATATATAACCATTGAGATAGATATATTTATAGGTATACATATATATTGTACCAAAATATCATCAGATTTATGTAGAAATATCTATTTATGAATAAATAGAACATATTCTCCTATGTGAAGAACATTGGAATGTGAAATATTCATATTTTCATGTTGGGTTAGTGCACCGCGATATTTGAAGTTCGGCTTTTTGTGCGCATCGGGTTAGCGCGCAAGCTACCCAACACACTCAAAAAGCTTTCGTATAGCACAGTTAGTGTACAAGCAGGCACATTAAATACCACTCCACTTGTAATCTGGCCCTTTGTTAGCACAATATACAAGGTTTTCGAAATTATGAGATGCACCTCCTGAAAATATTGATGGAACCCATCCATGTTCCTGAAATCTTTTGCTGTGGTTAGTCAGGGACAAATATAAAGAGGTAATGTATAACTGTGTATAAAGTCTGCTCTTTCTATAGACTTTCCTTATTTAAATGGGATTGTATTTGATAACTATAGGTTGTGGTTTCAATGAACAAATACCAAAAATAAGCTTAACGGGACTGTTAAATCCAAAATAAACTTTCATGATTCAAATAGGCCATGTAATTTTAAACAACTTTCTAATTTTTACCAATTTTGCTTTGTTCTCTTGGTATTCTTAGTTGAACGCTAAACCTAGGTATGCTCATATGCTAATTTCTTAGACCTAGAAGGCCGTCTCTAATCTGAATGCATTTTGACAATTTTTCACCACTAGAGGGCGTTATTTCATGTGTGTCATATAGATAACATTGAGCTCACGCACGTGAAGTTACCTGGAGTCAGCACTGATTGGCTAAAATGCAAGTCTGTCAAAAGAACTGAAATAAGGGCGCAGTCTGTAGAGGCTTAGATACAAGGTAATTACATTTATTATTATAACTGTGTTGGTTATGTAAAACTGGGGAATGGGTAATAAAGGGATTATCTATCGGCCAGATTACGAGTCTTGCGGTAAGAGGGGTGCGGTACTAACTTGCACGTTATTGTCACCGCTCACTTTCCTACAGCGCTGGTATTACAGGTTTTCAGAAACCCGGCTAAAAAAAGACAAGAAGTGAGCGTAGAGCAAAATTGAGCTCCATACCGCACTCCAATACCAGCGCTGCTTAAGTCAGCGGTGAGCTGGTTGTACGTGCTCATGCACGATTTCCCCATAGACATCAATGGGGAGAGACTACTGAAAAAAAGCCTAACACCTGCAATAAAGCAGCGTAAAGCTCAGTAACGCAGCCCCATTGATTCCTATGGGTAAACACATTTTATGTTTACACCTAACACCCTAACATGAACCCCGAGTCTAAACACCCCTAATCTTACACTTATTAACCTCTAATCTGCCACCCCTGATATTGCAGACACCTACATTATACTTATTAACCCCTAATCTGCCGCTCCAGACATCGCTGTCACCTGCATTATACTTATGAACCCCTAATCTGCTGCCCCCAACATCGGTGACACCTACATTATATTTATTAACCCCTAATCTGCTGCCCACAACATCGCCGATACCTACATAATGTTATTAACCCCTAATCTACCTCCCCCAATGTTGCCGCCACTATAATAAACATATTAACCCCTAAACCGCTGTACTCCCGCATCGCAAACACTAGTTAAATATTATTAAACCCTAATCTGCTGCCCCCAACGTCGCCGCCACTATATTATATTTATTAACCCCTAAGTCTAACCCTAACCCTAACACCTTACTTAACTTAAATATAATTAAAATAAATATAAATAAAACCTACAATTATTACCTAAATTATTCCTATTTAAAACTAAATACTTACCTGTAAAATAAACCCTAAGCTAGCTACAATATAACTAATGCATTGTATCTAGCTTAGGGTTTATTTTTTATTTTACAGGCAATTTTGTATTTATTTTTAACTAGGTAGAATAGTTACCAAATAGTTATTAACTATTTAATAACTACCTAGCTAAAATAAATACAAATTGACCTGTAAAATAAAACCTAACCTGTCTTACACTAACACCTAACCTAACCCTACAATTAAATAAATTCCCTAAATTAAATACAATTAATTAAATTGCCAAACAATTAGCTAAATTACAAAACAAAACAAAACACTAAATTACAGAAAATAAAAAACAAATTACAGGATATTTCAACTAATTACACCTAATCTAATAGCGCTATCAAAATAAAAAAAGCCCACCCAAAATAAAAAAACCCTAGCCAAAACTAAACTACCAGTAGCCCTTAAAAGGGCCTTTTGCAGGGCATTGCCCCAAAGAAATTATCTCTTTTACCTGTAAAAAAAAATGCAAACAACCCCCCCAACAGTAAAACCCACCACCCACACAACCAACCCCCCAAATAAAACCCTAACTAAAAAAACCTAAGCTCCCCATTGCCCTGAAAAGGGCATTTGGATGGGCATTGCCCAAAGCCCTAACCTAAAAATAAAACCCACCCAATACACCCTAAAAAAATCCTATGGGATTTTACCAATGACAAGAGGCATATGTGTGTAGCCACCAATCATCAGCTAGCTCCCAGTAGCGCATTGCTGCTTCTGAGCCTATCTAGATATGCTTTTCACCAAAGGATACCAATAAAACAAAGTTAATGTAATAATATAAGTTAATTGAAAAGCCTCTTAAAACTGCATGCTTTATCTGACTTTTATGTCCTTTTTAAAGTATGATGGACACACTCGAGCCACTCTGGACCGTGATCACACTTTTCAGATGTATTTTATTGCAAAAGCAGGAATATAAAATAATAAATAATTATTGTATTTTTATTTTATTTTTTAATTTATACATTTTACAGAGAGATTAACTATTCAGCTCAATACCCTTTTAAGAATGTTTGCACTTAATGTAATTCAAGAAAAAAACAGTCACTCTTCAGTATTCATTCGCCTTCAGAATGTAAGGAGAAATGTTCTTGGAAAAACCATTTTTCAATTATCTAAGGACAGCAAAATGTATTTATGGTAACTGCTGACATCAATACTTAACGGCTTCTAGGATGAACACTTTGAGTTTCACTTATCGAGTTGTAGGAATCAGCCCTGGGTTTATTTCACTTGTCTATGACATTTATACAAAATTTAGCTTCACACATATACCTGGCGTAACCATGGAAGTTGACTGATGTTATTGTTTAATCAGCTTGGCTCATTTAGTGTGCCCCTTTTCATATTCACCTGGCCTGCTTATTTTCTAACTGCCCTGTTCCACACTTGCCTTTGTACAATGTGCAGAATATTTAAAATGTTCTTAGTGAGTTATCTGCTACCAAGAATGCTGGGAGGTTGTTTCATTTTACCATCAGCACCCTTTCAGTAAAGTCATAATTTCTCATGTTACTTGTAAGCCTTTCACACACTTTTTTTTTAGAGCACAACGTCTTGATGGATTAGAGATCAATTTTAACATGGTCATTGTGAGAGGTTGTACAGTTCTTAAAGTAACATGGAAAGCATGTTTTTTACTATACATTTAAAAGATTATGCACTTAGGGCCAGATTACGAGTGGCGCATTAACAGTTACGAGCGAGCGATAAGGAGTTTATCGCGGCTCTTTGCTTGCATCTGGGTTTTTACTTGTATTACAAGTTGAAAGTAAATGTGATCGCTTGAGTGCAATTGAAGTTCACACGTGTGGAGTAGGGATGGGCGAATGTCTCTAAAAATTCAAAATTTAAAACGAATTTGATACATTCGTTCATTCAAATCGATTTTCAAATGTTTATATAATATTCTAACATTCTATTTTTGAATTTTCATTTTCGAATTTTTCGATAAAATTCTAAAATATTCATTTGAATAATAGAATGTTTAGCTATGAATTCATTCAATTTCAAAATGTAATATTCAAATTTGAATGTGACATTCGAATTTGAATGTCCCATTCGAATTTGAATGTCCCATTCGAATTTGAAATAGTATTTCTAGTCTAATACTGTGTTTTTTAAATGTAACATTCAAATTCAAAGTAGTATTTCTAGTCTACAACTGTGTTTAAAGGGACATTAAACACTAAATACATGCTAGATAGAATGATGCATTCAAAGAAAAGATTAGTCCATGACTAACATGTAGATGTATTTTTTTTAAAGTTTCATTAGTTGTTTAAAAAGTGACAAAATAAGTGTAAAGTTTTAGTGTCTATAAAACACTGGGAGCTGCCATGTTGTAACTTGTGTTACCTTCTCTGCTGTGGCCAATTAGGGACAGTTATAAATAGGTCACTAGAGTGTGCAGCCAATGGTTGTGCTGGATTTAACAGTGTTCCGCACTTCCATTTCTAACAGGAACTGAAAAGCTCACAATTTCAGAATGGAATTACAGGCAAAGAGGACAAAATAAATAATGAAAGTATATTGCAGAGTTGTTTTATATATACAATTTATCATTTTATATTACCGTTTCAAAGTGTTTAATTTCCCTTTAATAAATGTAATATTCAAATTTAAATGCTACATTCGAATTCGAATGTCCCATTCGAATTTGAAATAGTATTTCTAGTACTTCTAATACTAGTATTTCTAATACTGTGTTTTTTAAATGTAACATTCAAATTCAAAATAGTATTTATAGTCTAATACTGTGTTTAATAAATGTAATATTTGAATTTGAATGTCACATTTGAATTTGAAATAGTATTTCTTGTCTAATACTGTGTTTTATAAATGTAATATTCAAATTTGAAATAGTATTTCTTGTCTAATACTGTGTTTTATAAATGTAATATTCGAATTTGAATGTGACATTCGAATTTGAATGTGACATTCGAAAACTGTAAATAAGTTAACATGCGATAATAGAATTTTTAAGAATATTCGTTCTTATCAACATTCTATTATGTAAATCGAATTTCTACAATAACATTCAAATTCGAATATAAACACATTCGCCCATCCCTAGTGTGGAGTTAGTGTCACAAAACACATCAAAAATAATTACAAAGTACAGTTACACTCATAATAACAAAATCTCATACAAATTATTAAAAAAAACATAATTTATGCTTACCTGATAAATTCCTTTCTTCTGTAGTGTGATCAGTCCACGGGTCATCATTACTTCTGGGATATTACTCCTCCCCAACAGGAAGTGCAAGAGGATTCACCCAGCAGAGCTGCATATAGCTCCTCCCCTCTACGTCACTCCCAGTCATTCGACCAAGGACCAACGAGAAAGGAAAAGCCAAGGGTGAAGTGGTGACTGGAGTATAAATTAAAAAATATTTACCTGCCTTAAAAACAGGGCGGGCCGTGGACTGATCACACTACAGAAGAAAGGAATTTATCAGGTAAGCATAAATTATGTTTTCTTCTGTTAAGTGTGATCAGTCCACGGGTCATCATTACTTCTGGGATACCAATACCAAAGCAAAAGTACACGGATGACGGGAGGGATAGGCAGGCTCTTTATACAGAAGGAACCACTGCCTGAAGAACCTTTCTCCCAAAAATAGCCTCCGATGAAGCAAAAGTGTCAAATTTGTAAAATTTGGAAAAAGTATGAAGCGAAGACCAAGTTGCAGCCTTGCAAATCTGTTCAACAGAGGCCTCATTCTTGAAGGCCCAAGTGGAAGCCACAGCTCTAGTAGAATGAGCTGTAATTCTTTCAGGAGGCTGCTGTCCAGCAGTCTCATAAGCTAAACGAATTATGCTACGAAGCCAAAAAGAAAGAGAGGTAGCGGAAGCTTTTTGACCTCTCCTCTGCCCAGAGTAAATGACAAACAGAGAAGACGTTTGTCGAAATTCCTTAGTTGCCTGTAAGTAAAATTTTAGAGCACGGACTACATCCAGGTTGTGCAGTAGACGTTCCTTCTTTGAAGAAGGATTTGGGCATAAAGAAGGAACAACAATCTCTTGATTGATATTCCTGTTAGTAACTACCTTAGGTAAGAACCCAGGTTTAGTACGCAGGACTACCTTATCCGAATGAAAAATCAAATAAGGAGAATCACAATGTAAGACTGATAATTCAGAGACTCTTCGAGCTGAGGAAATAGCCATTAAAAATAGAACTTTCCAAGATAACAACTTTATATCAATGGAATGAAGGGGTTCAAACGGAACGCCCTGTAAAACATTAAGAACAAGGTTTAAACTCCATGGTGGAGCAACAGTTTTAAACACAGGCTTAATTCTGGCCAAAGCCTGACAAAAAGCCTGGACGTCAGGAACTTCTGACAGACGTTTGTGTAACAGAATGGACAGAGCTGAGATCTGTCCCTTTAATGAACTAGCAGATAAACCCTTTTCTAAACCTTCTTGTAGAAAAGACAATATCCTAGGAATCCTAACCTTACTCCAAGAGTAACCTTTGGATTCACACCAATATAGGTATTTACGCCATATCTTCTGGTAAATCTTTCTGGTAACAGGTTTCCTAGCCTGTATTAAGGTATCAATAACTGACTCAGAAAATCCACGTCTTGATAAAATCAAGCGTTCAATTTCCAAGCAGTCAGCTTCAGAGAAGTTAGATTTTGATGTTTGAAGGGACCCTGTATCAGAAGGTCCTGTTTCAGAGGTAGAGACCAAGGTGGACAGGATGACATGTCCACCAGGTCTGCATACCAAGTCCTGCGTGGCCACGCAGGTGCTATTAGAATCACTGATGCTCTCTCTTGTTTGATTCTGGCAATCAATCGAGGAAGCAACGGGAAGGGTGGAAACACGTAAGCCATCCTGAAGTCCCAAGGTGCTGTCAGAGCATCTATCAGGACTGCTCCTGGATCCCTGGATCTGGACCCGTAACGAGGAAGCTTGGCGTTCTGTCGAGACGCCATGAGATCTATCTCTGGTTTGCCCCAACGTCGAAGAATTTGGGCAAAGACCTCCGGATGAAGTTCCCACTCCCCCGGATGAAAAGTCTGACAACTTAAGAAATCCGCCTCCCAGTTCTCCACTCCCGGGATGTGGATTGCTGACAGGTGGCAAGAGTGAGACTCTGCCCAGCGAATTATCTTTGATACTTCCATCATAGCTAGGGAGCTTCTTGTCCCTCCCTGATGGTTGATGTAAGCTACAGTCGTGATGTTGTCCGACTGAAACCTGATGAACCCCCGAGTTGTCAACTGGGGCCAAGCCAGGAGGGCATTGAGAACTGCTCTCAATTCCAGAATGTTTATTGGCAGGAGACTCTCCTCCTGACTCCATTGTCCCTGAGCCTTCAGAGAATTCCAGACGGCACCCCAACCTAGAAGGCTGGCGTCTGTTGTTACAATTGTCCAGTCTGGTCTGCTGAATGGCATCCCCCTGGACAGATGTGGCCGAGAAAGCCACCATAGAAGAGAATTTCTGGTCTCTTGATCCAGATTCAGAGAAGGGGATAAGTCTGAGTAATCCCCATTCCACTGACTTAGCATGCACAGTTGCAGTGGTCTGAGGTGAAAGCGTGCAAAGGGTACTATGTCCATTGCCGCTACCATTAAGCCGATTACCTCCATGCATTGAGCCACTGACGGGTGTTGAATGGAATGAAGGGTGCGGCAAGCACTTTGAAGTCTTGTTAGCCTGTCCTCTGTCAGGTAAATCTTCATTTCTACAGAATCTATAAGAGTCCCCAGGAAGGGAACTCTTGTGAGTGGAACGAGTGAACTTTTCTTTTCGTTCACCTTCCATCCATGTGACCTTAGAAATGCCAGCACTAACTCTGTATGAGACTTGGCAGTTTGAAAGCTTGAAGCTTGTATCAGAATGTCATCTAGGTATGGAGCTACCGAGATTCCCCGCGGTCTTAGTACCGCCAGAAGAGCACCCAGAACCTTTGTGAAGATTCTTGGAGCTGTAGCCAATCCGAATGGAAGAGCCACAAACTGGTAATGCCTGTCTAGGAAGGCAAACCTTAGGTACCGATAATGATCTTTGTGAATCGGTATGTGAAGGTAAGCATCTTTTAAATCTACAGTGGTCATGTACTGACCCTCTTGGATCATAGGTAAAATTGTCCGAATAGTCTCCATCTTGAACGATGGAACTCTTAGGAATTTGTTTAGGATCTTTAAGTCCAGGATTGGTCTGAAAGTTCCCTCTTTTTTGGGAACCACAAACAGATTTGAGTAAAACCCCTGTCCCTGTTCCGATCGTGGAACTGGATGGATCACTCCCATTAACAAGAGCTCTTGTACGCAGCGTAGAAACGCCTCTTTCTTTGTCTGGATTGTTGACAATCTTGACAGATGAAATCTCTCTCTTGGAGGAGAGTATTTGAAGTCCAGAAGGTATCCCTGAGATATTATCTCTAGCGCCCAGGGATCCTGAACATCTCTTGCCCAAGCCTGGGCGAAGAGAGAAAGTCTGCCCCCCACTAGATCCGATCCCGGATCGGGGGCCCTCAATTCATGCTGTTTTAGGGGCAGCAGCAGGTTTCCTAGTCTGCTTGCCCTTGTTCCAGGACTGGTTAGGTTTCCAGCCTTGTCTGTAGCGAGCAACAGCTCCTTCCTGTTTTGGTGCAGAGGAAGTTGATGCTGCTCCTGCTTTGAAATTACGAAAGGAACGAAAATTAGACTGTCTAGTCTTGGCTTTGGCTTTGTCCTGAGGCAGGGCATGGCCTTTACCTCCTGTAATGTCAGCGATAATCTCTTTCAACCCGGGCCCGAATAAGGTCTGCCCTTTGAAAGGTATATTAAGCAATTTAGACTTAGAAGTAACATCAGCTGACCAGGATTTTAGCCACAGCGCCCTGCGTGCCTGAATGGCGAATCCTGAATTCTTTGCCGTAAGTTTAGTAAGATGTACTACGGCCTCCGAAATGAATGAATTAGCTAGTTTAAGGACTCTAAGCCTGTCCGTAATGTCGTCCAGAGTAGCTGAACCAATGTTCTCTTCCAGAGACTCAATCCAGAATGCCGCTGCAGCCGTGATCGGCGCAATGCATGAAAGGGGTTGCAATATAAAACCTTGTTGAACAAACATTTTCTTAAGGTAACCCTCTAACTTTTTATCCATTGGATCTGAAAAAGCACAGCTATCCTCCACCGGGATAGTGGTACGCTTAGCTAAGGTAGAAACTGCTCCCTCCACCTTAGGGACCGTTTGCCATAAGTCCCTTGTGGTGGCGTCTATTGGAAACATTTTTCTAAATATCGGAGGGGGTGAGAACGGCACACCGGGTCTATCCCACTCCTTAGTAACAATTTCAGTAAGTCTCTTAGGTATAGGAAAAACCTCAGTACTCGTCGGTACCGCAAAATATTTATCCAACCTACACATTTTCTCTGGTATTGCAACTGTGTTACAATCATTCAGAGCCGCTAACACCTCCCCTAGTAATACACAGAGGTTTTCCAGTTTAAATTTAAAATTTGAAATATCTGAATCCAGTCTGTTTGGATCAGAACCGTCACCCACAGAATGAAGTTCTCCGTCCTCATGTTCTGCCACCTGTGACGCAGTGTCTGACATGGCCCTAATATTATCAGCGCACTCTGTTCTCACCCCAGAGTGATCACGCTTACCTCTTAGTTCTGGTAATTTAGCCAAAACCTCAGTCATAACAGTAGCCATATCCTGTAATGTGATTTGTAATGGCCGCCCAGATGTACTCGGCGCTACAATATCACGCACCTCCCTCTGAGCGGGAGATGTAGGTACTGACACGTGAGGCGAGTTAGTCGGCATAACTCTCCCCTCGTTGTTTGGTGAAATTTGTTCAATTTGTACAGATTGACTTTTATTTAAAGTAGCATCAATACAGTTAGTACATAAATTTCTATTGGGCTCCACTTTGGCATTGCAACAAATGACACAGGTATCATCCTCTGAATCAGACATGTTTAACACACTAGCAAATAAACTTGCAACTTGGAAATACAATTCAATTAGAATAATATTAAAACGTACTGTGCCTTTAAGAAGCACAGAAGATCTATGACAGTTGAAAATTAATAAATTGAAACAGTTATAGCCTCAATCCTTGTAAACAACACAACTTTAGCAAAGGTTTAATCCCATTAGCAAAGATAACAAATTCTGAAAGCAGGAAACAAATTACAGAATAAACGTTTTTTATCTCAGTCAAACTATAATTCTCACAGCTCTGCTGAGAGAAATTACCTCCCTCAAAATAAGTTTTGAAGACCCCTGAGCTCTGTAGAGATGAACCGGATCATGCAGGGAATACAATGAGTTGCTGACTGAAATATTTGATGCTAGAAAAAGCGCCAAAAAACGGCCCCTCCCCCTCACACACAGCAGTGAGGGAGAACAGAAACTGTCAGAAAACAGATTAAGCAACTGCCAAGTGGAAAAATAGTGCCCAAACATTTATTCACACAGTACCTCAGCAAATGAAAACGATTTTACATTCCAGCAAAAACGTTAAACATAATCTCTAGTTATTAAACAGCTTTATGTATTTCTTACAGTGTAATTCTAGTGAAGTACCATTCCCCAGAATACTGAAGTGTAAAGTATACATACATGACATTATATCGGTATGGCAGGATTTTCTCATCAATTCCATTGTCAGAAAATAAAAACTGCTACATACCTCTATGCAGATTCATCTGCCCGCTGTCCCCTGATCTGAAGTTTACCTCACTCCTCAGATGGCCGAGAACAGCAATATGATCTTAACTACTCCGGCTAAAATCATAGCAAAACTCTGGTAGATTCTTCTTCAAACTCTGCCAGAGAGGTAATAACACACTCCGGTGCTATTTTAAAATAACAAACTTTTGATTGAAGATATAAAACTAAGTATAATCACCATAGTCCTCTCACACATCCTATCTAGTCGTTGGGTGCAAGAGAATGACTGGGAGTGACGTAGAGGGGAGGAGCTATATGCAGCTCTGCTGGGTGAATCCTCTTGCACTTCCTGTTGGGGAGGAGTAATATCCCAGAAGTAATGATGACCCGTGGACTGATCACACTTAACAGAAGAAAAATTGTACAAAAGTTATAAGGGCTCAAAGATATGAGGTCTCAAATGTTAGAAATAAAAAACAGGCAAAGGGCTTTAACATTGAGATACATACATATACATGTCTAATGACATTGAAAGGCCCTTTAGTGGAATTGTAAACAAATTAAAGGGACACTGAACCCACGTTATTTCTTTTGTGATTGCAATTTTAAGCAACTTTCTAATTTACTCCTATTAGCAAATGTTATTCATTCTCTTGGTATCTTTATTTGAAAAGCAAGAATGTAAGTTTAGATGCCAGCCCATTTTTGGTGAACAACCTGGGTTGTTCATGCTGATTGGTGGATAAATTCACCAAACAATAAACAGAGCTGTCCAGGGCTCTAGACTTTCTTTTTCAAATAAAGATAACAAGAGAAGGAAGAAAAATAAAGGAGTAAATTAGAAAGTTGCTTAAAATTGCATGCTCTATCTGAATCACGACAAAAAAAAGTTTGGGTTCAGTATCCCTTTAAGGGATAATTGACTTGAAGTCTGGACTGTTCTGTGTGTAAAAATGTAATATTGTTGCAATTCCAGGGTGGGATTTTGCTTACCTTTATAGGGTCCTGTTGCAGTGATTCCAGACTCTTTTCCTGCATCCAGACTTCAAGATATTTTTTCCCGCCTGCCCAGCCAGTGGAAGCAGTTTGGTGGTGGATTTCAGTTTGTTACATTCTTTGGGTTGTGTTAGGAACTCCCAGCTTAAGTAGGTTTTATTGAGCTAGCTCTGTAAGTCCAGGCCTTAATTTATTTCCACCTTTTGCAGGCTTGTTGTACGGCTCGCTTGCTGAGGTTGTTTCACTGGGTTGGATGAATTATACCCTAGCTATGCGGTCGGTCATGGCTCTGGGAGCAAGTAGTGAGAGCGCATAGTGACAGCCTAGAGAGACAGGGACTGGTGACACCCACTAGGTTCCTCTCTCTTATGAATTGCTGGCTGAAGAGCTCTAACAAATAAACTCTCTCTCTGAAATAGAGTGTGAGCAACGGGTGCCATGCTGCAGGTATAGAAGGGGCCTTGACCATCTATAAGTAGGGGTTATTCTAGTTGCTTAAGTGCCGTCACCAGAATTAAGAACCTTTGAAAAGCTCAATTAAAATAAAATATGACTAATAATAATAATAATAGCAATAATAAAAATTATGTTTACTAAAGGTGACCTTGACCGGTCTTTGTCCAAAGTTGGTGTCTGTGTGTTTTTTGATGTTATGTTATAGGGTTAGTAACGTAAGGATGGAATAGGAGGTTTATCCCTTAAGATGGATATGTGTATATATATATATATATGTATGTCTTTATATGTGTACATATGTATTTTTGTATTTATATGTGTATATACAGTATGTATAAACAAATATAAACACATAAATACATATGTATGTATATATATATATATATATATATATATATATATATATATATATATATATATATATATATATATATATATATACATATATATATGTGATCTTATTGACTTAGGAATGGAAAACGCAATACTCTCAAAAAACCCAGTGAATATGTATTTGTTGAACATCCTAGAATTCCTATATTTAAGTTTTTGTCAAAGGTACATAAGTCCCTGATTAATCCCCCAGGGAGACCAATTATTTCAGAAATTGGCTCCCTTTGGGAGAGGTTAGGACAATGGAAGGATGCACAACTTCAACCCATAGTACAATCACTACCTGTTTTTTTTAGGGATACTAAACACCTACTGAGGCTATTACAGTATACTTATTGGAATCAAGGCTATACTTTTGTCACTGTAGATGTTGTTTCCCTATATTCTTGTATACCTCACAGTCTCTTAATTGTCTCTGTCAAAAGGATGCTTGAAAGATATTCTAGTTATGATCCAGACCTAATTGGTTTCATTTTGGAGGCTATCTCCTTTTTGCGGCATCATAATTACTTTATCTTCAACGGTGAATTTTTTATACAACTAAGAGGCACTGCGATGGGGGCGAAATTCGCCCCATCGTATGCTAATTTGTATCTGGTGGACTTTCAGAGAATAGCAATATTAAATGAGTCTAACATCTATAAGGGTATAATCAAATTCTATACGAGATTTATAGAAGATGTACTAATAATATGGGATGGACCCATTAATGTTCTGGATGACTTTGTAAACTATTTAAATGACAGCACTGGAAATTTGTGATTCACTTTCAGTTTTTCTGAAACAAAAAATGTCATATTTGGATATATTACATGAGTCATGAGAATAATTATATAATTACTGAGGTCTACAGGAAAGAAGTTAGTGGAAATACCATATTAAGAGCAAACTCTTTACATACACAGCATCTGAAGAAGGGCATACCCAAGGGTCAATATATCAGACTAAGACGCAATTGTACTAACTTAGAAAACTATTGGCGTCATGCGAAAGTTTTAGCTATACGCCTGACAGAGAGGGGTTATGACCCTTCTTTATTAAATAACATTTCTGAGCAGGTTTTCAGATTTGACAGAAATAATCTTTTGAAAGACAATGTTAAAGAAAGATTTAGCCAAGGGGGCATCAACTTTGTAACTTCTCATAGTAGACAATTTAATGAGATTTGTAACATTGTCAAAAAAAGAATTCCAATATTAGATAAAGATAGTGACAGTCTCTAAAAATTGTAAATTTGTGTCTTGTAGAACTGAGACTATAGGGGATAGAATTGCTAAAAACTTTGCAGCGAATGCCACTATGAAGGAAACTAATAAAAGCAACTGGCTTTCTAAGAAAGCAGGCTTTTACAAATGTGGTGGTAAACCCTGTAAAAGCTATAGTTATGCCATAGTTGGTGACACTTTTGTATCTACCAACACTGGCAAGAGAAAATAGAATTACTTGTAATTCTACATATATCATATATCTAATAACTTGTGGATGTTGCAATTTCCAATACATAGGACTCGCGTCAAGATTTTTGAAGGATAGAATTAGGGAACATCTGCTGTCACTAGAAGCGGAGGTCCCTAAAACCCTAGCAGCGAAACATTTTGCAAAGCACATTGGGGGCGCTTCTTTCTTTAAATTTCAGGGTATTGACCAGATCACATTGAGTGTAAGGGGAGGTGATAGATTTCTGGCATTAAGCAGAAGGGAAGTGTTTTGGATATTTACCCTTAAGACAGGTCACAGGACTCAGTCTAATATTTTATTCCCATGCTTCCATATGAGTGAATTAAGTTAGGGCTCTTACATAGTGTAGAGAGTTTTTTTTCTAAGGGTATTACATTTAATTATACGGTGCATTTATCTTTTATACAATGTGACTTCCCCTAGAAAATAATATATACTCGATCACACAAAATGTAATTAGATGATTTCATTTAGATCGGAATTAACCTATGTAAGTTTCATGTTTTTGCATATAGTGCCGCTTTCCAAATATTAGGCATGTAAATACATTATTTCAGAATTTTTAACAGTGTATTATTTGCACATCATGTATTTTTAGTTTGTTTGTTAATCCAATTTACATTTATATTTAAAATTGCAAATTGAGTTGTCTCAGGATTCAATAGATTCCTACAGACCTACTGTTTTGTGATTGGTTCAATTGGACATCTCCATTTGCAATATATTACCTGCAATGACACCTGGGAAACGGCTCTGATGAAGTGCCCTTGAGGCAGGAAACACGTCGGCTGTAGCTCCTGGTTGCTGTGCTCTTTTGTTCTTTTTAATATACATTGTAATAAAATGGACGTTTTAACCATAGAATTTTCTCCGGGCCTGTCTTTGATACTGGAACTGCTACTTTGTTGCATCCCTTTTGGATATTCTAAATTGAGGGGTGGAGTGGAGCACCCCCACGCTTCCAGCATCACGGTCTGTGCCGTTGACGTTGTTCCGGCACCACAGCGAGGCTGCACACTTTCTGTGTAAGTGTTACACGCTAACAAGGACTGGCTGCCGTTATCATACAGCGGGTGATCAAGGAACCCTCCGAATCCCTATAAATCATCGCCGGTTACACAGGGCAAGTCCTGACAGAAGAGTGGTAAGCCTTGTTTCACATTTTTTATTGTGGGACAGTACTTTAAGCTAGCACTGTGATAGCCGTGAGAGCTACTGAAATCCTATTGGCTGATTTGAATTTGAAGAATCAAATCAGCCAATTGGAATGCAAGGTACACCATTTTGAATCGGCTACCTTGCATTCAACTTCAGTATACGGCGGTGACCGTATGAAGAGGACACTCCGCGCAGGATGTCTTCGGCTTCCAGGAAGGCTCTGCTCCGCGCTGCCGGGATGAAGATAAAAGACGCCCCTGGGATGGATGAAGATATTTTTATTTTTATAGGGGTATTAGATTAGGTGTAATTGTTTTTATGTTTCATAATTTCGTTTATTATTTTTTGTAAGCTTAGTATTTTTTATTTTTCATAATTTAGTGTTTATTATTTTTTGTAATTTTAGATTTTTTATTTTTTTCGTAATGTTAGGTTTTTTCAAATTTGTAATTAAGGTTTTTAATTGGTAGTATTTTTCATTTTATTAGAATAGTAATGTTAGGTTAATTTATAGTTTAATGTTAGGTTTATTTTTATTTCACAGGTAAGTTTTTATTTATTTTAAGATAGTTATATTGTAATTTAAAGTTAGGGGGGTGTTAGGTTTAGGGGTTTTATTTATTTTTTTAATAGTTTAATTTAGTGTTTTGTGATGTGGGGGGCCGGCAGTTTAGGGGTTAATAGGTTTATTTAGTGGGGGCGATGGGGAGGCCCGGCGGTTTAGGGGTTAATAACTTTATTATAGTGGCGGCGATGTGGGATGCCGGAGGTTTAGGGGTTATTAACTTTATTATAGTGGTAGCGATGTCAGGGAGCAGCGGATTAGGGGTTAATAGCATTATTATAGTGTCGGCGATGTCGGGGGCGGCGGATTAGGGGTTCTTAGGTTTATTTAATAGTCGAGATGTGGCTGGGCGGCAGATTAGGGGTTAATACATTTAAAATAGTGCTTGCAATGCGGGAGGGTGGTGATTTATGGGTTAATAGGTAGTTTATGGGTGTTAGTGTACTTTGTAACACTTTAGTTATGAGTTTTGTAAAACATTTTTGTTACACAAAATCCATAACTACTGCTCTCAGATGGCGGTGTGGATCGTGTCGGTATAGGGTGTAACGCAAGCTTTTTAGCCGGACCGCACATCCTGTAATACCGGCGCTATGAAAATCCCACTCAAAAACGTAATTATTTTGAGCGCAGAATGGACGTTGCGTTACAGGCTAAAATGCTTGCGGTATAGCTATAGCTTTTTTTCAGCGTTAAAAGCCGTAACTCAAAACTTATAATCTAGGTGATATTTACTAACAGCACCTTTTTTTTCTAGTGGCTCCATTTTATCAGCTATATTACAATCAAATAACTATTATTTTGATACAGCACACTGTTTTCAAGTTATTAAATAATATTGGCACATTACGACGGATTGCTTTAACCAGGCACTAAGGAGCTTCTGATTTCATCTGTAATAAGAGTTACTACTTATGTTATATAGGTACCAGTGTTCCTGGCCAGAAACCTTAATCACATCGTCCCCCAACCATCGTTATTAATGACTACACCCTCCCTCACTAAAATTAACCCTAAGGGGTCAATTTATTAAATGTCGAGCGGACATGATTCGCTGTAGTGAATCATGTCCGCCCAACATCGCTAAATGCTGACAGCATATGCTGTCGGTATTTAAAATTGTACAAGCATTTCTTGTGAAATGCTTGTGCAATGCCGCCTCCTGCACATTTGAGGCTAGCAGGGGGTGTCAATCATCCCGATTGTATTGGATCTTACAACCGCTGCTTCTTAACTTATGTTTCCGGCGAGCTGGAAACTTCGGGTGGAGAAAGCAGCATCCGCTGCTTATTAAATCTCCTCCTAAGTGTCATCTCCCCGAACTTAAATCATCCCTAACGCTACCCTCTTCAATTATCCCAAACATCCAGGCTCTACTCTAAATCTCCCTCCCATGCAACCCTGCAACACAATTTACAGTTTAAAAACTAAGGGACCCTCATACACAACCCCTAACTACAATCCTCTTAACATCTAAGGGACCACCCTAAATAATTATCCTACCACAATCCTCTGAGTATCCAAGGGTCTTCTTATATGACTTTTCTAATCAAACCCCTATAACACCTATGGGACCCTTACAAATTCCTTTTGACAGCACCTTCCCAAAGCCTAGTGGATGCCCCTATATGATCACCCTATTGGCTATTAGGGGACTGTATAAGGTGATTGGTCCATTAAGTGTTGGGGAATTGGAGAGCATCATAGGGGGCTTCTTAGCTTTCACTAAATGAACAGAGTGTGATTGTGATGCAGCTTCTAAACTGGAACCGCTACAAAAATCTGCTGTATTTTAGCAGCTCACATTTGCTCTCACAAATTGCTTTTCATTATGCAGGACTGGTATATATTTGCAATAATTGCTTCAACCTTTATCAGCCTCACAGCGAGAGCTTGCACTCTCCACTGCATCGGAAATAATGCACAAAATACATATGTCCATGTCATGAATAGGTGAACGAGATACAACTAATGCTATAGGCCTTGATTGTATGTGCTTTTTTATGCTTACTGCTGTATAAATATTTTGTGATATTTGAAATCTGCCCTTTTAAATGCATTTTAAAATACTGCTATTTTGTTACCCTTTTACTTTTTAAAATTCTGTAATTACAATATTAATATAAACTTTTGTTTATGTATATATTTTCTCTCATATTCTCATAATAATACATTTTGATTAAAAGTGGATATTTAGCAGGACGGAGGCAAATATTTTTCAGAGGTCTTCAGACTCCATTATAAGCACCCTCCCCTCTTTGCTGCTGACTTCATTTCTGTTTTTTTACCTTTTTGGAGTGTGATAGTGTTAACTGGAGCTCTTCCTCTTTCAGAGGAGTTTGTTTTTATGCAAAAATGAAAAAAAAGAAATCTTCATCAGGGTTTTCTGTTGGGTGTTCCGTTTTCCGGGGCTCTGACAGCTAAGAGAATCCCTTTTAGGGAATTTATAATATAAATATACTCTCATGGGGTTTCAGACTCAACGGGATAATGAGGATATTCATGGAGAGTGTATCCTTGAGTCAATGGTGTCAATTTACCAAATGTCGAGTGGACATGATTCACTATAGCGAATCATGTCCGCCCAACATCGCTAACATTAACATTTAACATTGCCCAAGCATTTCTTAAAAAGATGGCGGGGAAGTTAATGAGCAGCGGTCTTATGACTGCTGCTTCATAAATTCTGTTTCCGACGCTGCTTAGTACCTGGAGCCCTGAGCATCAATGTTCCCTCTAAATTTTTGGAGCATCGTGCGCAACAATTTTGATCTGAGTAGTTTTTGACCACCTGATTAAAACGTGTGCTCACTTTAACATGGAGTGTGGTCCAGTCTAAGAGGCCTATTTATCAAATGTCTGTCGGACCTGATCTGACAGTGCGGATCAGGTCCGACAAACATCACTGAATGTGGAGAGCAATACGCTCTCTGTATTCAGCATTGCACCAGCATCTCTTGTGAGCTGCTGGTGCAATGCCGCCCCCTGCAGACTCGCGGCCAATAGGCCGCCAGCAAGGGGATGTCAATCAACCCAATCGTACTCAATCGGGTTGAATTGTGGCGATTCCTGTCCGCCTCATCAGAGCAGGCGGACAGGTTATATAGCAGCGGTCTTTAGACCGCTGCTTCATAACTGCTGTTTCTGGCGAGAAACACAGGCCCACAAGCTCCATACGGAGCTTGATAAATGGGCCTCTAAAACTGTAGTAAAGGTAGTAAACAACTCCATCATAAAAGAATCACTTTAGCTTGGATAGTTTGTTATGTTGCTCTAAATGAGGTAGGAACAAACACACTTTCAGACACACTCACACTCTCTCCTACTCTCACAGTCACACTCTTTCTCTCACACTCTCTCCTACTCTCACAGTCACACTCTTTCTCTCACACTCTCTCCTACTCTCACAGTCACACTCTTTCTCTCACACTCTCTCCTACTCTCACAGTCACACTCTTTCTCTCACACTCTCTCCTACTCTCACAGTCACCCCCTTTCTCTCACACACTCTCTCCTACTCTCACAGTCACACTCTTTCTCTCACACTCTCTCCTACTCTCACAGTCACACTCTTTCTCTCACACTCTCTCCTACTCTCACAGTCACACTCTTTCTCTCACACTCTCTCCTACTCTCACAGTCACACTCTTTCTCTCACACTCTCTCCTACTCTCACAGTCACACTCTTTCTCTCACACACTCTCTCCTACTCTCACAGTCACACTCTTTCTCTCACACTCTCTCCTACTCTCACAGTCACACTCTTTCTCTCATACACTCTCCTACTCTCACAGTCACACTCTTTCTCTCACACTCTCTCCTACTCTCACAGTCACCCCCTTTCTCTCACACTCTCTCCTACTCTCACAGTCACACTCTTTCTCTCACACTTTCTCCTACTCTCACTGTCACACTCTTTCTCTCACACACTCTCTCCTACTCTCACAGTCACACTCTTTCTCTCACACACTCTCTCCTACTCTCACAGTCACACTCTTTCTCTCACACTCTCTCCTACTCTCACAGTCACACTCTTTCTCTCACACACTCTCTCCTACTCTCACAGTCACACTCTTTCTCTCACACACTCTCTCCTACTCTCACAGTCACACTCTTTCTCTCACACTCTCTCCTACTCTCACTGTCACACTCTTTCTCTCACACTTTCTCCTACTCTCACTGTCACACTCTTTCTCTCACACACTCTCTCCTACTCTCACAGTCACACTCTTTCTCTCACACTTTCTCCTACTCTCACTGTCACACTCTTTCTCTCACACACTCTCTCCTACTCTCACTGTCACACTCTTTCTCTCACACACTCTCTCCTACTCTCACAGTCACACTCTTTCTCTCACACACTCTCTCCTACTCTCACAGTCACACTCTTTCTCTCACACTTTCTCCTACTCTCACTGTCACACTCTTTCTCTCACACACTCTCTCCTACTCTCACAGTCACACTCTTTCTCTCACACTCTCTCCTACTCTCACAGTCACACTCTTTCTCTCATACACTCTCCTACTCTCACAGTCACCCCCTTTCTCTCACACACTCTCTCCTACTCTCACAGTCACACTCTTTCTCTCACACTCTCTCCTACTCTCACAGTCACACTCTTTCTCTCACACTCTCTCCTACTCTCACAGTCACACTCTTTCTCTCACACTTTCTCCTACTCTCACTGTCACACTCTTTCTCTCACACACTCTCTCCTACTCTCACAGTCACACTCTTTCTCTCACACTCTCTCCTACTCTCACAGTCACACTCTTTCTCTCATACACTCTCCTACTCTCACAGTCACCCCCTTTCTCTCACACACTCTCTCCTACTCTCACAGTCACACTCTTTCTCTCACACTCTCTCCTACTCTCACAGTCACACTCTTTCTCTCACACTCTCTCCTACTCTCACTGTCACACTCTTTCTCTCACACTCTCTCCTACTCTCACAGTCACACTCTTTCTCTCACACTCTCTCCTACTCTCACAGTCACACTCTTTCTCTCACACTCTCTCCTACTCTCACAGTCACCCCCTTTCTCTCACACACTCTCTCCTACTCTCACAGTCACACTCTTTCTCTCATACACTCTCCTACTCTCACAGTCACCCCCTTTCTCTCACACTCTCTCCTACTCTCACAGTCACACTCTTTCTCTCACACTCTCTCCTACTCTCACAGTCACACTCTTTCTCTCACACACTCTCCTACTCTCACAGTCACACTCTTTCTCTCATACACTCTCCTACTCTCACAGTCACACTCTTTCTCTCACACACTCTCTCCTACTCTCACAGTCACACTCTTTCTCTCACACACTCTCTCCTACTCTCACAGTCACACTCTTTCTCTCACACTCTCTCCTACTCTCACAGTCACACTCTTTCTCTCACACTCTCTCCTACTCTCACAGTCACACTCTTTCTCTCACACTCTCTCCTACTCTCACAGTCACACTCTTTCTCTCACACACTCTCTCCTACTCTCACAGTCACACTCTTTCTCTCACACTCTCTCCTACTCTCACAGTCACACTCTTTCTCTCACACTCTCTCCTACTCTCACAGTCACACTCTTTCTCTCACACACTCTCTCCTACTCTCACAGTCACACTCTTTCTCTCACACACTCTCTCCTACTCTCACAGTCACACTCTTTCTCTCACACTCTCTCCTACTCTCACAGTCACACTCTTTCTCTCACACTCTCTCCTACTCTCACAGTCACACTCTTTCTCTCACACTCTCTCCTACTCTCACAGTCAAACTCTTTCTCTCACACTCTCTCCTACTCTTACAGTCACACTCTTTCTCTCACACTCTCTCCTACTCTCACAGTCACACTCTTTCTCTCATACACTCTCCTACTCTCACAGTCACACTCTTTCTCTCACACTCTCTCCTACTCTCACAGTCACACTCTTTCTCTCACACTCTCTCCTACTCTCACTGTCACACCCTTTCTCTCACACTCTCTCCTACTCTCACAGTCACACTCTTTCTCTCACACTCTCTCCTACTCTCACAGTCACACTCTTTCTCTCACACTCTCTCCTACTCTCACTGTCACACTCTTTCTCTCACACTCTCTCCTACTCTCACAGTCACACTCTTTCTCTCACACTCTCTCCTACTCTCACTGTCACACCCTTTCTCTCACACTCTCTCCTACTCTCACAGTCACACTCTTTCTCTCACACTCTCTCCTACTCTCACAGTCACACTCTTTCTCTCACACTCTCTCCTACTCTCACAGTCACACTCTTTCTCTCACACTCTCTCCTACTCTCACAGTCACACTCTTTCTCTCACACTCTCTCCTACTCTCACAGTCACACTCTTTCCCTCACACTCTCTCCTACTCTCACAGTCACACTCTTTCTCTCACACTCTCTCCTACTCTCACAGTCACACTCTTTCTCTCACACTCTCTCCTACTCTCACAGTCACACTCTTTCCCTCACACTCTCTCCTACTCTCACAGTCACACTCTTTCTCTCATACACTCTCCTACTCTCACAGTCACACTCTTTCTCTCACACTCTCTCCTACTCTCACAGTCACACTCTTTCTCTCACACACTCTCTCCTACTCTCACAGTCACACTCTTTCTCTCACACTCTCTCCTACTCTCACAGTCACACTCTTTCTCTCACACTCTCTCCTACTCTCACAGTCACACTCTTTCTCTCACACTCTCTCCTACTCTAACAGTCACACTCTTTCTCTCACACTCTCTCCTACTCTCACAGTCACACTCTTTCTCTCATACACTCTCCTACTCTCACAGTCACACTCTTTCTCTCACACTCTCTCCTACTCTCACAGTCACACTCTTTCTCTCACACTCTCTCCTACTCTCACAGTCACACTCTTTCTCTCACACTCTCTCCTACTCTCACAGTCACACTCTTTCTCTCATACACTCTCCTACTCTCACAGTCACACTCTTTCTCTAACACTCTCTCCTACTCTCACAGTCACACCCTTTCTCTCACACTCTCTCCTACTCTCACAGTCACACTCTTTCTCTCACACTCTCTCCTACTCTCACAGTCACACTCTTTCTCTCACACTCTCTCCTACTCTCACAGTCACACTCTTTCTCTCACACTCTCTCCTACTCTCACAGTCACACTCTTTCTCTCACACACTCTCCTACTCTCACAGTCACACTCTTTCTCTCACACTCTCTCCTACTCTCACAGTCACACTCTTTCTGTCACACTCTCTCCTACTCTCACAGTCACACTCTTTCTCTCACACTCTCTCCTACACTCACAGTCACACTCTTTCTCTAACACTCTCTCCTACTCTCACAGTCACACTCTTTCTCTCATACACTCTCCTACTCTCACAGTCACACTCTTTCTCTCACACTCTCTCCTACACTCACAGTCACACTCTTTCTCTCACACTCTCTCCTACTCTCACAGTCACACTCTTTCTCTCATACACTCTCCTACTCTCACAGTCACACTCTTTCTCTCACACTCTCTCCTACACTCACAGTCACACTCTTTCTCTCACACTCTCTCCTACTCTCACAGTCACACTCTTTCTCTCACACTCTCTCCTACTCTCACAGTCACACTCTTTCTCTCACACTCTCTCCTACTCTCACAGTCACACTCTTTCTCTCTCACACTCTCTCCTACTCTCACAGTCACACTCTTTCTCTCATACACTCTCCTACTCTCACAGTCACACTCTTTCTCTCACACTCTCTCCTATTCTCACAGTCACACTCTTTCTCACACACTCTCTCCTACTCTCACAGTCACACTCTTTCTCTCACACTCTCTCCTACTCTCACAGTCACACTCTTTCTCTCACACTCTCTCCTACTCTCACAGTCACACTCTTTCTCTCACACTCTCTCCTACTCTCACAGTCACACTCTTTCTCTCACACACTCTCCTACTCTCACAGTCACACTCTTTCTCTCATACACTCTCCTACTCTCACAGTCACACTCTTTCTCTCACACTCTCTCCTACTCTCACAGTCACACTCTTTCTCTCATACACTCTCCTACTCTCACAGTCACACTCTTTCTCTCACACTCTCTCCTATTCTCACAGTCACACTCTTTCTCACACACTCTCTCCTACTCTCACAGTCACACTCTTTCTCTCACACTCTCTCCTACTCTCACAGTCACACTCTTTCTCTCACACTCTCTCCTACTCTCACAGTCACACTCTTTCTCTCACACTCTCTCCTACTCTCACAGTCACACTCTTTCTCTCACACTCTCTCCTACTCTCACAGTCACACTCTCTCTCTCACACTCTCTCCTACTCTCACAGTCACACTCTTTCTCTCACACACTCTGTTTATGGGTTGTGAATGTTTTGCAACATTTGAAAAATTAAACAAATTTTAACACGTTCGTTCGTTAGGAATTTAGAATTGCCCAAGCATTTCTTAAAAAGATGGCAGGGAAGTTAATGAGCAGCGGTTTTATGACTGCTGCTTCATAAATTCTGTTTCCGACGCTGCTTAGTACCTGGAGCCCTGAGCATCAATGTTCCCTCTAAATTTTTGGAGCATTGTGCGCAACAATTTTGATCTGAGTAGTTTTTGACCACCTGATTAAAACGTGTGCTCACTTTAACATGGAGTGTGGTCCAGTCTAAGAGGCCTATTTATCAAATGTCTGTCGGACCTGATCTGACAGTGCGGATCAGGTCCGACAAACATCGCTGAATGTGGAGAGCAATACGCTCTCTGTATTCAGCATTGCACCAGCATCTCTTGTGAGCTGCTGATATTTATGGAAAAAGCTGGAAATATACTCACAGACGTGATGCACCCAATGGTGCTAGCAGGACAGGCTGGAACTTTGCAGTAGTCCAGCTCACTGTTACCAACCAACAGTCATATCAGGTCTGAAAATCTGAGGGGACGATCCCATTATCTGTATATGAATAAAGAGCAAACAACCATAGCTCAATACCGTATAGACATGGGCAAGAGAATAGAAGACAAATGATTGCACTTACAGGATGAGAAGCTCTCTGCTCTCCCTTTCTTTTTTTTATAGCCTCAGTATAGCCTGAGGAAACAGCCCTGTAAGAGGCTGAGAAACGCGTCGCTTTTAAAATAAAGATATTGATTTTATTTATACACTTGCTGCTGTGGTGGTGTTTATTGCCATACCACTTTGGGATTCCTTTGGATTATATCCTAGTGTTTGCTGTGGAGTTCAGTTAGCTGGGAGGCTGTGAAGTCCCAGCCTGCTCTTACTGCACCTGGAGGTGCTTCTCATCCTGTAAGTGCAATCATTTGTCTTCTATTCTCTCGCCCCTGTCTATACGGTATTGGGCTATGGTTGTTTGCTCTTTATCCATATACAGATAATGGGATCGTCCCCTCAGATTTTCAAACCTGATATGACTGTCGGTTGGTAACAGTGAGCTGGACTACTGCAAAGTTCCAGCCTGTCCCGCTAGCACCATTGGGTGCATCACGCCTGTGAGTATATTTCCAGCTTTTTCCATCAATATTGTCTGTTTTGGTGGTACTAGGCCTCTGTTTCTTTTTCTGCAGATTACCAGGTACCAGGATTCGACCATCCTTTGACAGAGAGCTGCCTTGTTCTGGAATATATGGACTTTATGTTCAGTTTGTATATGTTGCATAGTATAAATTTCTGGAGTTAGTAGGAAGCGCCCCTATGGGATTTGGTGTGTTTTGGCACATTATTCTCCCTTTTCTCATTACGAATGTTACATTCAACATTTTGAATGTGGATATTCGATCTAATAATGAACATTAGAAAACAAAAGCAACATTCAAAAACCGGAAATAACATTTGATTACTGAATTTTAATGGATTTTCCTTTGTTATCAACATTTGATTGTCCAAAAAGGAATGCCCACAGAACTATTTGTTCTTCCACACAAATTGCACCTTCCCCCATCCCTAATTCTCTTACTCTATCACACTCTCACTCACTTAGACACTCACTCACCCTCCCACACACTCTCACACACACTCTTACTCACACACACTCACACAGATACTCAAACACACACACTTTCACACTCTTGCTCATACACTCTCCCACTCACACACACTCTTACACAGACCACTCTCTCCCACACTCTTACACACACAAACTCACAAAGATACAACCATTTAAATGGACATAAAAGCAACTGATTCAAGAAAGCACACATTTGAAGCACTATTGTTTTTTGTTTGTTTTTTGCAGTAAACAAGTAACAATAAAGAGCTAGATTACAAGTGGAGTGCCCTTACAAGTGGCTGGTTATTGCAAGTTATTGGGGTAGCAATTAGCGCTCAGATAATTAACCAGAGATCCGAGCTCTGGTTAATTTTCTAAAAGTGCACCAAATACCCCCAAAATAGAAGGCATAATAGCTTTTTATAAAAAGTTGGTGGGAGTGGGGTGTTAGAAAAAAAACAGCACTGAAAAACGGAACTGTGTGTTCCCATAGACCGCAATATAAATATATGTATATGCTTATATACATATATATTTAAAGGGACACTGAACCCAAATTTGTTCTTTCATGATTCAGATAGAGCATGCAATTTTAAGCAACTTTCTAATTTACTCCTATTATCAATTTGTCTTTGTTTTCTTGCTATCTTTATTTGAAAAAGAAGGCATCTAAGCTATTTTTTGGTTAAGACCCTGGACAGCACTTGTTTATTGGTGGGTGAATTTATCCACCAATCAGCAAGAACAACCCAAGTTGTTCACCAAAAATGGGCCGGCATCTAAACTTACATTCTTGCTTTTTAAATAAAGATACCAAGAGAATGAAGAAAATGTGATAATAGGAGTAAATTAGAATGTTGCTTAAAATTGCATGCTCTATCTAAATCATGAAAGAAAAAATTTGGGTTCAGTGTCCCTTTAAACATGCTTCAATCTCTGTGCTACTTACCCCCTGCTATGCGAGATGTTCTGATGCCGTCTCTGACTACACTCATTCTAACCAGCACAGAACAAACACACATACATCTCTCACACACTCTCAAACAAACACACTCTCTTTCACCCTCACTCACTCACCCTCACACACATTCTCTCACACAATCATAATCACTATAACACACTCAATCGCCCCCTCTCACACACTAAATCATACGCTCTCACACACTCACAGATATAACTGATCCAGGAGTTATTTAAGGGAGCACACATGTTAAATGATTATTATTTGCTTGTTTGTTTATTTTTGTAGTAAATAATTAACAGTAAAATGTATAAATATACTATATACCCACAATATTCTGAATTCAGCAATTGTTTTTTTTAACTCATTCTAACTATGTACAGCACAAAAAAACACTCACAAAAGAAAATAAATACTAATAACTTATTTACTAAAGTATCTATAATCAGAATAGAGGGATAGAAAAGGGGGAGAAGACAGAGGGAGAAAGAGGGACCTTTCCTAATACCAGTTGATCTCCTCCATTGCTATCTCCTTGAACCCCCTTAGCATGTAAGCCTAAAATCCCAACTGTTTGCAGATCACCTTAATAAGAGCTGACTACAACAGTGCGACTCTTGACAGGAGCCTCTACTTATTTGATCCCTATAAATGTTACCTTATATACCGCGCTATACGCTGCAGATTTTGTTGGCGCTCTACAAATGACCAATAATAATAATAATGGCAAAAAGGGAAGAACAGAGGGAGATAGCGAGGGGTAGAGAACAGTGAAGGAAAAGGTGAATTCAGAGGTAGAGAGAAAGGGGGAAACAGATGGAGAGTAAGAAGGGAGAGAGAGGGGGAGAAGAGAGGGATGAAGGGTGAGAAAGATATGGGGGGAACAGAGGGAGATAGAAATGGGGAGAACAGAGAGAGGGGGAATTAAGTAAGAAAGAGAGGGGGGAGAACATAGGGAGAATGAGGATAGAACATAGAGAAAGGAGGAAAACAGAGGGAGAGGAGGAAAATTGAGGGTAATAGGGGGAAACAAAGAGAGAGGGGGCCAGGAGAACAGTGTTACACAGAGGGGGAGAACAGAGGGAGAGAGAGGGTGAGGACAGAGAGAAAGGGGAGAACAGAGGGGAGAGAGGGTGAGAACAGAGGGTGAGAAAAAGCATGAGAACAGAGGAAAAGTAAAGGGGGAGAACAGAGGGAGAGAGAGGGGAGAACAGATAGGGGGCAGAACAAAGAGAGAGAGAGGGCGGAAACAGAGGGAGAGAGAAGGGAGAACAGAGGGAGAAAGGGAGAGAACAGAGTTAGGGGATTTAGGGTGAGAGAGAGGGTGAGAACAGAGGGAGAGAGGGAGAAAGGAGGAGGTGAGAACAGAGGGACAGAGAGAAAGGGGGAGATAACATAGAGAGAGAAAGTGGGAAAACAGGGGTAGAAGGGAGAGAACAGAAATTGCATTTCCAAATATTCAAATGTACACCAAACTACACAACCTCTACACACAGATAGTGTGTGATATATGTCCTAAATTATATGAATTACAGAACAAAGCATGTATAAATACAGAGAGCATCAGCAAATTACCAATTAAAAGACCACTCTGTGTCCTGGCGTCTGAACGATTTGGCAACAATGTGAATATGAATTGAGAGCCAGTGAAGTATGATACACTTCACTGGACTGTATCTTGGTTTTGTAATTAGTAGTAGTTTGATGGAATGTTGTTTTCGAGTAGGTAAACCACCTACAGAATGTGAAATCTGTAATTATGGAGAGTTTCTTTAAAAAATATTAAAATAAACATGATTCAAAAGACCACTCTGTGACCACTACTGCAATTTATCGTAGACAAATGTTCCTAGATTATGGAGTGCTGTGGTACACAGCTTTTTTATATTTAAAAAAAAAACAAAAAAACACAATGGGCCAGTTACATGCGAGGGTTAAGGGGTTTATCATGGGTGTCTGCACTCGTCGGTTTCCGCTCATATTACAAGTTGAAAGTAAACGCAATTACTTGAGTGCAATCGTAATTTACTCTAGAATGATTACCGCGTCCTAAGAGCTCTGGTTAACTGTTTTGCGAAACAAAAAAGTTTCACAAAACACATAAAAAATACATTACAAAGTACCGTTTCTCTCATAATAACACCATCTAATAAATAATATTTTAAAAATATATTGCACAATAAAAATTATAAGGGCTCAAAGATATGAGATCTCAGGTGTTAAGAAAAAAAGGCAGGCAAAGGACTTTAACATAGAGATACATACATACACATGTCTAATGATGTATATATATATATATATATATATATATAGACACACACAAACACATCACAATTAAGGGATAGATTATGAGTGAATCGCAAAAGGGTTTATCGCTAGCGTTTGCACTCGTCGGGCTTACCACTGGTATTACAAGTTGAAAGTTAACGTGATTGCTTGTCTAATGATGTATGTATATGTGAAGAATATGTTCTATGTATTTTTAAATAGATATTCCTATATTTATTTGTATATATTTATACCTATATACAGTATAATTTTATATATATATATATATATATATATATATATATATATATATATATGTATAGCTATATATTTTACCAAAAAACATTAGATATATGTAGACATATGCATTTTTTTAATAAATAGAACATATTCTTGTCTGTGAAGGACATTGGAATGTGAAATATTCATCTTTTCTTGTCGGGTTAGCGCACTGGAAAATATGCGATCGGCTTTGCGCGCGAGTAGGGTGTTTTTTTTCTCCACTTTTTTTGCTCCATTGACTTCTATGGGGGAATATGTGAATGCACGCGTGATAGTACAGCTTTTTATGCGTGCCAGGTTAGCACGCGAGCAGTGACTAAATAGTGCTCCACTTGTAATCTAGCCCAATGCCTTTGCTTCGTTTCTTTGTTATCTGGCTCTTGCTGCTGATCCAGCTCTACCTCTTACTCTTGCTACAGTTTGCTGTAGCTACTGTCTACAGAATGCCGAGGAGCAGTCAGGGAGAAACGGTGCGAGGTGAGGGGATTGTAATTGACATGCATTAGCAATTACACAGACGGCTCCAGCATGGGGGCTGACTGTAAGGACACTAGCTAGGGAGTGTAGGAAAAAGCCTTACTCTGAAGCTAGTGGATATTATAGACGTATTCTTATGCAGTGAGCAGACTACAAACTTTATCATCATGTTTAGGAGCTTTAGCAGCAAAATTTCTAGATTACGCGTTTTGCGTTATGAGTGAAAAAGCAGCGTTATGGCTCTTTTTCACTACCGCTGGTATTAAGAGTCTTACAGGTATATCTGTACCACTTTTTTGGCCGGAACGCAACGTAACTACTGCAGCTTTCAAAAAGTCCTTTTTCAATGGGACTTCCACAGCGCCGGTATTACGAGTTTGCCTGTCCCCCGCATCGCAAACATTACAATACAATTATTAACCCCTAATCTGCCGCTCCGGGCATCGACCACCACTATAATAAACATATTAACCCCAAAACCGCTGCACTCCCGCATTGTAAACACTAGTTAAAAACACTAGTTAAATATTATTAACCCCTAATCTGCTCTCCCTAACATCGCCGCAACCTACATTATTGTTATTAACCAATAATCTGCTGTCCCTAACATTGCTGCCACTATACTAAAGTTATTCACCCCTAAACCTAACCCTAAGTCTGACCCTAACACCCACTAAATTTAAAATAATTAAAATAAATCTAAATAAAAATTACTATCATTAACTAAATAATTCCTATTTAAAACTAAATACTTACCTATAAAATAAACCCTAAGATAGCTACAATATAACTAATAGTTACATTGTAGCTATCTTAGGTTTTATTTTTATTTTACAGGTAAGTTTGTATTCATTTTAACTATGTAGACTAGTTACTTAATAGTTATTAACTATTTACTAGCTACCTAGCTAAAATAAGTACAAATTTACCTGTATAATAAAACCTAACCTGAGTTACACTAACACCTAACCTTACACTACAATTAAATAAATTACATGAATTAAATACAATGAACTAAATTACAAAAAACACACTAAATTACACAAAATAAAAAAGAAATGATCAAATATTTAAACTAATTACACCTAATCTAATAGCCCTATGAAAATAAAAAAGCCCCCCCCCCCCAAAATAAAAGAAAACCCTAGCCTAGAATAAACTACCAATGGCCCTTAAAAGATCCTTTTGCGAGGCATTGCCCCAAAGAAATCAGCTCTTTTACCTGTACAAAATAATACAAACAACCCCCCAACAGTAAAACCCATCACCCACACAAGCAAACCCCCCAAATAAAATACTATCTAAAAAAAACTAAGCTCCCCATTGCTCTGAAAAGGGCATTTGTATGGGCATTGCCCTTAAAAGGGCATTTAGCTCTTTTTCTGCCCAAGCTCTAAGCTAAAAATAAAACTCACCCAATAAACCCTTAAAAAAACCTAACACTAACCCCCGAAGATCCACTTACAGTTTTTGAAGACCGGACATGCATCCTCAACGAAGCCGGGAGAAGTCTTCATCCAAGCGGCAAGAAGTTCTCAACGAAGCCGGGAGAAGTCTTCATCCAAGCGGCAAGAAGTGGTCCTCCAGATGGCAGAAGTCTTCATCCAGTTGACATCTTCTATCTTAATCCTTCCGACGCGGAGCGGCTCCATCTTCATGACATCCGGCGCGGAGCATCCTCTTCTTTCGATGGTCGCTGAAGAATGAAGGTTTCTTTAAATGACGTCATCCAAGATGGCGTCCCTTGAATTCCGATTGGCTGATAGAATTCTATCAGCCAATCAGAATTAAAGATGAAAAAATCCTATTGGCTGATGCCAATGATTGGAACAGCCAATAGAATGCAAGCTCAATCCTATTGGCTGATTGGATCAGCCAATAGGATTGAAGCGCAATCCTATTGGCTGAATGCATCAGTCAATAGGATTTTATCACCTTTAATTCCGATTGGCTGATAGAATTCTATCAGCCAATCAAAATTCAAAGGACGCTATCTTGGATGACATCATTTAAAGGAACCTTAATTCTTCAGCGACCATCGAAAGAAGAGGATGCTCTGTGCCGGATGTCTTGAAGATGGAGCTGCTCCACGTCAGAAGGATGAATATAGAAGATGCCGTCTGGATGAAGACTTCTGCCCTTTTGGAGGACCACTTCTTGCCGCTTGGATGAAGACTTCTCCCGGCTTCTTTGAGGATGGATGTCCAATCTTCAAAAACTGTAAGTGGATCTTCGGGGGTTAGTGTTAGGTTTTTTTAAGGGTTTATTGAGTGGGTTTTATTTTAGCTTAGGGTTTGGGCAGAAAAAGAGCTAAATGCCCTTTTAAGGGCAATGCCCATACAAATGCCCTTTTCAGAGCAATGGGGAGCTTAGGTTTTTTTAGATAGTATTTTATTTGGGGGGTTTGCTTGTGTGGGTGATGGGTTTTACTGTTGGGGGGTTGTTTGTATTATTTTTTACAGGTAAAAGAGCTGATTTCTTTGGGGCAATGCCCTGCAAAAGGACCTTTTAAGGGCCATTGGCAGTCTATTGTAGGCTAGGGTTTTTTTTATTTGGGGGGGGGGCTTTTTTATTTTGATAGGGCTATTAGATTAGGTGTAATTAGTTTAAATATTTGATCATTTCTTTTTTTGTGTAATTTAGTGTTTGTTTTTTGTAATTTAGTTAATTGTATTTCATTAATGTAATTTATTTAATTGTAGTATAAGGTTAGGTGTTAGTGTAACTCAGGTTAGATTTTATTTTACAGGTAAATTTGTATTTATTTTAGCTAGGTAGCTAGTAAATAGCTAATAACTATTTAGTAACTAGTCTACCTAGTTTAAAATAAATACAAACTTGCCTGTGAAATAAAAATAAAACCTAAGCTAGCTACAATGTAACTATTAGTTATATTGTAGCTAGCTCAGGGTTTATTTTAAAAGTAAGTATTTAGTTTTAAATAGGAATTATTTAGGTAATGATAGAAATTTTTATTTAGATTTATTTTAATTATATTAAAGTTAGTGGGTGTTAGGTTTAGGGTTAGACTTAGGGTTAGGTTTAGGGGTTAATAACTTTAGTATAGTGGCGGCGATGTTGGGGGTGGCAGATAAGGGGTTAATAAGTGTAGGTAGGTGGCGGCGATGTTAGGGGCGACAGATTAGGGGTTAATAAGTGAAGGTGGGTAGCGGAGACATTGGGGCGACAGATTAGGGGTTAATAAGTGCAGGTGGGTGGCGGTGACATTGGGGCGGCAGATTATGGGTTAATAAGTGTAGGTAGGTGGTGGTGGTGTCGGGGGCGGCAGATTAGGGGTTAATAAGTGTACTGTAGGTGTCAGCGATGGGGGTGGCAGATTAGGGGTTAATAACAGTAATATAGGTGTCAGCGATATTGGGGGCAGCAGATTAGGGGTGTTTATGTTAGGGTGTTAGGTGTAAACATAAATTTTGTTTCCCCATAGGAATCAATGGGGCAGCGTTACGGAGCTTTACGCTCCTTTATTGCAGGTGTTAAGCTTTTTTTTAGCCGACTCTCCCCATTGATGTCTATGGAGAAATTGTGCACGAGCACGTAAAACCAGCTCAAAGCAGCGCTGGTATTTGTGTGCGGTATGGAGCTGAATTTTGCTCAACTCTGCAATATTGCCTGCTAACGCCGGGTTTATGAAAACCTGTAATAGTAGCACTATAGGGAGGTGAGCAGTGGAAATAACTTGCAAGTTAGTACCGAGCCGCTCTTATCGCAAAACTCGTAATCTAGCCGATAATCTTCTTTTAATGCTTTTTTTAAATAGCCCACATAAAGCTACAGACAGCTTGCACAGCACTTTAATGTCTTTCTAATTCTACAGTAGTTCAGTGCATGTAAGTGTTATATCTGATGATGGCAGCATCAGAAGCTATCGTTTTCCATGGTTTCATAGGAGCCCTCTTCAAATTGCATGCTACATTCATGGTGTATTGAATAAGTACAGCTTTCTCAAAGACACCTCTCCTGAAAGAAGAGTTTTATCTGCATTTTTATTAATCTAGGGGGAACTTGCAGTTTCCTAGTGGTCAAGGAGGTTTCTCAAATTTTGACTTATTCAGAGAACAATCTGTGTACAATTTCTGCCGTTCATTTCCAGGTGTAAACAACCGGGAAGCAGATTATCTCAGATGCCAATCTCTTCATCCAGGGGAATCAAGTCTTCATCTGGGTGTTTTTAACTAGATTGTATATAAATGGGGTCTACCTGATGTATTCTCTTTTGAACAACTGTAATAGTAGCAATTTGAACAAGCCTTTAATTTTGTTTTGTAACTCAGAACCAGCAATTGCCTTAAAAGTAGATTTGTAACATAAAAGAAGCTTGATGAATTCGTTGTCAGTGCTTCATATAATGTATTACTATTTGCCCAATAAGTGTCAGTTTATTAACTTCATAAACTGTAATTCTTTCAGGGCAATTGTAAATGCAAACAGTTCAAATTAAGCAATAACGTAAATTATTGTATTCCTTGATTAGGCAGGTAAAGTTCATCAAATTATGTAAAAATAACGAATAATAATGGATTAAATAGTTCTGACCTGAGAACCCAGGAGTTTGTTACTTGTGTCCGTTTGCTATGAACAGCAGCGTGGTACTCACAGGGAGAGCGGTTGTTGGCTGCAGCTGATGACGTCACCGCTACTTGCTGTGCTGTGTCTGAAGCGGCTTGCGAATCCTGTTACCTTGTAACTGCTTCAGGATGAGATGTCGAGTCAGTTTGATTTCCTTGCAATAGGTAAAATCTTCCAGTATTGAATTGAGTAGTAGAGCTGCTAAATGTAGGAATGAAAATAAGAGATGTTATCAGTAACTTTTAGGAACTCTTCAAATAGGAAATAGAGAGGCTGTTGGAGAGTGAGGAAAACTCTCAGTGACACGCTTGTGCTGTGAATCCTTTCTCAATTAACCAGCAATGAGTGCTGGGGGGAAGTGCTTGATATAGGAAGCACTTAAAGGGACAGATCATTAGTAAGCAGTAACCCTGACAGAGCCCCCCACAAAAAGAACCACAGCGAGGTTCAAGGCCTGGGACGATCAGGGTTACGTCTATGGAAGAGAGAGATCAGACGTGGAGCAGATATGTTCGAGGCAGGCTCCCAGGAATCATCTTCATGTCCAAATCCTTTCCAATGAACCAAATAGAAAAGATTCCCATGACGGAGTCTAGAATCCAGAATGCTATGAACCTCATACTGGCTATCAAGGGTAGCAGAAGGTATTGGGTCTGCTGATGTAACATTTGATATGGGTAGGTTACAAGGTTTGATAAGAGACACATGGAAAGTCGGATGTATCTTAAAAGTTGATGGCAGTTGGAGTGTAACTGTTGTTGGACCATTTACCCTGATGATAGGGTAAGGACCCAAAAAGAGTTTACCTAGTTTCCTACAAGGATAGGGTATCTTGAGGTTCTTAGTGGAGAGCCATACTTGTTGTCCTACGGAATATTGAGGACTAGGTCTGTGGCGAAGATCGTAGTACCTGCGTTGTGATGCCTGTGCCTGAAGAATATGTTCACGAATTGAAGAAAAGTTGGCAGAAATGTCGTTAACCATATCATTCACCTGAGGACATGGGGTGTCAATCTTCGGAAGTAGAGTGAAATTTGGATGTAAACCATAATTTACAAAAAATGGTGATGTGCCAGTTGTGGAACTCTTATTATTATTATAGGCAAATTCTGCTAGGGGCAAGTTGGAGGCCCATGAATCTTGTTGGTGAGAGCAGAAGCAACGTAGGTATTGTTCGAGCCACTGGTTCACCCTCTCCGTCTGCCCATTCGTTTGAGGATGGTAGGCAGTGGTGAGTTTTTGTTCTATATGCAGAGCAGCACACAAATTTCTCCAGAACTTAGATGTGAATTGGGTTCCACGGTCACTAAGGATGGTTTTAGGTATTCCATGCAGTCTTACAATGTTTTGAATGAACAATTCACTTGTGATCTTGGAAGTGGGTAGGGAGGCAATCGGTGTGAAATGTGCCATCTTTGAGAATAAATCGGTGACAACCATTATAGTGGTGTATTTGTTAGAGACAGGTAAGTCCACGATAAAGTCCAGAGATACCGCCTCCCAGGGTACTTGTGGTACAGGTAAAGGCTGTAAAAGACCCACAGGAAGTTGTTTAGAAGGTTTGGAGGTTGCACATGTAACGCATTTAGATATATATTCTTTGAGATCGAGGTTAAGAGTAGGCCACCAAAAAGATCTCTTTAGTAAATCCAAAGTTTTATCCCTTCCCATGTGTCCAGCAAGGGGGGACTCATGAACTGTTTTCAAGATTGAAGATCTAAGATTTGGAGGTATGTATAGCTTCCTGTCCTTATAGAGTAAGCCGTCAGAATTGTAGGTAAGATCTGTATGAGGTACTGATGGGTCAATAGCAGTAGCATCTTTTAACACTGTAGTTAGACTTGTTATAACACCAATGATAGAGTCCTTAGGGACAACAGTAGTAGGAATGCATGGTATTATAGGTTTAGGACCTTGTCTAGAGAGGGCGTCAGCCTTGCCATTTTTAGTACCAGGCCTGTAGGTAATGATGTAATGGAAACGAGAAAAGTAAAGACTCCAGCGTAATTGTCTGGAGGATAGGGTTCGATTGGACTGAAGATATTGCAGATTTTTGTGGTCAGTATATATGACAGTTGGTTGTGTTGCGCCCTCAAGCAAGTGCCTCCAGTGATCGAAGGAACACTTTATTGCAAGTAATTCTTTCTCGCCAACTGGATAATTTAACTCTACTGGTTGCATCAATCTAGAGAAAAATGCGACCTGGTGTAAGGGATATTTGAATGATTTCCGTTGAGAGAGGATTGCCCCTATTGCGAACTCAGAAGCGTCAACTTCCAGGATGAATTGCTTTTCTAAATCCGGGTATTGGAGAATGGGTGCTGTAGTGAATTTATTTTTTAAAAGGTCAAATACCTGTTGAGTATGGCTTGTCCACCTGAAAGGATGATTCAATTTGGTGAGCTCAGTAAGAGGTTTGGTAATAGCAGCAAATCCAGGAATGAATTTCCTATAATAATTTGAGAAGCCAAGGAAACGTTGAACATCTTTCTTACATTGAGGAGTTGGCCAGTTCTGAATAGCCTGAACCTTGTCATCTTGCATCTTGATTCCTTCAGGGGAGATGTTATAACCCAGGAAAGAGATATTATTTGATTCAAATATACATTTTTCTAGTTTAGCGTATAGGTTATTTTTTCGTAACCTAGTGAGAACCTCTCTAACATGTATTGTATGTTGATCTAGATTTTGTGAGTAAACTAGAATATCGTCCAAATAGACAACAACATATACATCCAAAATATCTCTGAAAAGATCATTGATTAAGCATTGGAATGTTGCTGGGGCATTGCAAAGACCGAATGGCATCACTGTATATTCGAATAGCCCATATCTAGTCCGAAAAGCAGTGAGCCATTCGTCGCCAGCTCTCATTCGTATAAGATTATAGGCACCTCGAAGATCCAATTTCGTGAAAATTGAGGCCCCCCTTAATCTTTCAATTAATTCAGGGAACAAAGGTAGGGGGTACCTGTTTTTTCTGGTACGCCTGTTCAATTCCCTGTAATCGATAATTGGTCTTAACGTGCCATCTTTATTGGTGACAAAAAATATGCCTGCACCTGCAGGAGAGGTACTAGGTCTTATAAAACCTTTTCGGAGGTTCTCATCGATATAATTTTTAAGGTGTTCTAATTCTGGTTTTGAAAGGGGGTAGATATGTCCATAGGGAATTGAAACTCCTGGGAGTAAATCAATAGGACAATCGTAATCCCTATGAGGGGGCAAACATTCAGCTTCTTTTTTATTAAAAACATCTGAGAAGTCTGCATATTGTTTAGGTAAAATATTATCCTCAACCTGTAGCATAATTAAATCTGATGATGTCTTACTATTTTGAGTGAGATGAGGGAAAGATAAACTGAGGTCATTCCAGTTTATAGTTGGTTTGTGTTTACAAAACCAATTTATACCAAGGATTACATTAAACATTGGTGAAGATATGACGTCAAAAGTGAGTGTTTCTGTGATGTGTGTGCAAGATGTTACCTGTAATGGTGTAGTTTGGTGTGTGACAGGACCTGATTTTAAAAAAGAGCCATCAATGACCTTCACAGAGACCGGAGTTCTCTTAGAGACCAGAGGTATTTTATTCTGTTTCACAAAAGAAAAATCAACAAAATTTCTACATGAGCCGGTGTCCAGGATAGCTTCAGTTGTTATCCTGATTTGATCCCACTGTAAAATAATAGGGATAGTTAAATATGAGGGTTTAATGGTTTTCATCAGCAGGGATTCAGAGATGTTAGGCAACCTACCCTTCTTATTCTTAGCGAGAACTGGGCAGTCCTTTACTTCATGTGTGGGGCAGGCACAATACATGCACAGACTATGCAACTTCCTCCTAGTCTTTTCCTGAGAGGAGAGGGGACCCTTCATAAAGCCTATGTCCATAGGTTGCGGTGATTCCTTAGTTTGATAAACAGGAGTGGAGAGAAAGCTTCTTGTACCGCTAGCCTTTTCAGAGCGGCGTTCCCTAAGCCGTCTATCTATGTTAATAGTGAGAGAAAAGAAATCTTCCAATGAATCTGGAATACCTGTGCGTGAGAGTTCATCCTTTATATCCTCAGACAACCCTAAACGATATTGAGTTTTAAGGGAGACCTCATTCCATCCGGAATCGCGGGCAGAAATTTTAAATTGTGTGATGTAAGACTCCACAGGGTTCTTTCTTTGTTTTAAAGATCTAAGTATGTTTTCAGCTGTGACCTGTTTGAAAGGGTCATCATATAATGCTGACATTTGATCAAAGAACTCATCAAGGGATCCCAGTATTGCATCATCATTTTCAAAAAAAGAGTCAGCCCAAGCCCTAGGTTCCCCCCTCAAATATGATATCACAGTGAGCACTCTTGATCTTTCAGTGGGATAAGTGCGTGGCTTTAATTGAAAAAGCAACATGCAGGAGTTTTTAAACTCTCTGAATCTTGAACGGTCACCAGAGAATTTTTCTGGGGGGGAGACCATAGGTTCAGGGATAGAATCTGCACTTGCAGGTTTAGGTGCCAGAGTCTCTCTTAAGCAGGCCTTCAAAGCCTGATTTTCCACTTGTAATTCATGGAAAGAACCTGATAGAGCTTCTAATCTGTCTGACAGGACTTGAACTTTATCACTTAAAAGATCTTGTTCCATAATTGCTGTTGAGTGTATATGTTTGGTATAGGATAATTCTGTGTACACAAACACTAAATCCTTGCTTCCTTATGGCTGGTTAATTCTGTAATAGTAGCAATTTGAACAAGCCTTTAATTTTGTTTTGTAACTCAGAACCAGCAATTGCCTCAAAAGTAGATTTGTAACATAAAAGAAGCTTGATGAATTCGTTGTCAGTGCTTCATATAATGTATTACTATTTGCCCAATAAGTGTCAGTTTATTAACTTCATAAACTGTAATTCTTTCAGGGCAATTGTAAATGCAAACAGTTCAAATTAAGCAATAACGTAAATTATTGTATTCCTTGATTAGGCAGGTAAAGTTCATCAAATTATGTAAAAATAACGAATAATAATGGATTAAATAGTTCTGACCTGAGAACCCAGGAGTTTGTTACTTGTGTCCGTTTGCTATGAACAGCAGCGTGGTACTCACAGGGAGAGCGGTTGTTGGCTGCAGCTGATGACGTCACCGCTACTTGCTGTGCTGTGTCTGAAGCGGCTTGCGAATCCTGTTACCTTGTAACTGCTTCAGGATGAGATGTCGAGTCAGTTTGATTTCCTTGCAATAGGTAAAATCTTCCAGTATTGAATTGAGTAGTAGAGCTGCTAAATGTAGGAATGAAAATAAGAGATGTTATCAGTAACTTTTAGGAACTCTTCAAATAGGAAATAGAGAGGCTGTTGGAGAGTGAGGAAAACTCTCAGTGACACGCTTGTGCTGTGAATCCTTTCTCAATTAACCAGCAATGAGTGCTGGGGGGAAGTGCTTGATATAGGAAGCACTTAAAGGGACAGATCATTAGTAAGCAGTAACCCTGACAACAACAAACTTCCCAGATATTTTGCAAGATCCAGGGATCCACAGGTGAAGTTTATATATTCTTTAGAAGCTTCCTGGTCATTTTGTTTTGCTTACTTATTTCCTCTAACTGTTCTTCTGCCAAGAGTGATAGCTTAGATCAAACAATTATTATTATTATTTATCTTAGCAATATCTTCTGCCAGAAGAGTTTTCTGAATTGACTGCTCTTTCTTGTGAGCCACCTTATCGTTTATCTTGTTTTTCTCTAGGATAAGGCGGTTGTGATTTCTTCTGATAACATCAATCAGGAAATTGTAGTACCTTCACTCTGCCCTAATCCACAAAATGAAAGCTTTAAAATGCTATTTACAAGCTACAAAGAATTATAGACAATCCTCTAATTTGCTTATTCATTTCTAAGGTTCAGAAAAAGGCCAGAAGGCCACAGCCTTTACTTTAGCATCTTGGCTAAAACTCTTGATTTTCAAGGCTAATTCGGAGCTGAGAAAGGTCTCCTCAAAACGCATTACAGCACTTTCAACTACATCAATTCCCTTCTTTGCTTTTCAAAAATGAGGCTTCTATTAATTACATTTGCAAGGCAGCAACATGGTCATTCATACAATCTTTTTTCTAAAATCTACTATTGTGATGTTTTCGCTTCTTCTGAAGAGGCTTTTGGTAAGAAGGTCCTCAAGGCAGCAGTGTCTGGAAATTAAGTGCCTGCCTTTTAAAAAAAAAAAAATTGTCACGCCCGAATTACTTGTAGACTCCACAGCTTGGGTATTAGTTTCCAAGAGTAATGGCTCGTGGACTCTCACCACCTTATTAAAAGAAACAAAATGTATGCTTACCTAGTAAATCCATTTCTTTCATGGTTGTGAGATTCCAGAGACCTGCCCATTTTCACTATTTTTTTTCTGACGGCAGTTCTAGTTTGCATCTCAGTTTTCCATGCTTTGCCCTTTCCTACCTTTCTCTTTCTCCTTTTCTTGGCTATACATTAGATTAGCATACTAGAGTTGTGGAAAGGATTAAGTGCTCTAGGAGTCTTGGGAATCTTTGCCTCCTCCAAGTGGCAAGAAGTTAAATCCCAGCAGTAATGGCTTGTGGACTCTCACCACCATGAAAGAAACACATTTATCAAGAAAGCATACATTTTGTTTTTTCAAGACTTAAAGGGATACTGAGCCCAAAATGGAGACACCAATCAACAAGTGCTACCCAGGTGCTGAACCAAAGATGGGCCGTCTGGTAAGCTTACATTCCTGCTTTTTCAAATAAAGATACAAAGAGAACACAGAAATTGATAATAGGAGTAAATTAGAAAGATGCTTAAAATTGCATGCTCTATCTAAATCATGAAAGAAACAAATTGGTTTAAGTATCCCTTTAAAGGGACAGTCTAGTCAAAACTAAACTTTTATTATTCAAATACGGCTTGTAATTTTAAACAACTTTACAATTTACTTTTATCATCAAATTTGCTTTGTTCTTTTGGTATTCTTAGTTGAAATGTAAACCTAGGTAGGCTCATATGCTAATTTCTAATCCCTTGAAGGCCGCCTCTTATATAAATGCATTTGACAGTTTTTTACAGGTAGAGGACGTTAGTTCATGTGTGCCATATAGATAACATTGTGCTCACACCCGTGAAGTTACTTATGAGAGGGCACTGATTGGCTAAAATGCAAGTCTGTCAAAAAAAATAAATAAGGGGAAAGTCTGCAGAGGCTTAGGGGCCTATTTATCAAAGCGTCAACTAAAAATATGCTTGAATTCCACGTCGTATTTGTCACGAGATTGATCTGTCGTAGTTATCAAAGCGCCAAGATTGGCAAAACTTGAAATTTGTGGCGTAATATACAATCCCGCAAACTCAATTCGACGCAGATCGATGCTTGCGTCATTACAGATGTTCCGAATTCAGATTCGACTCTATTTGACCCTTTTCCCAATTTATCGTACATTTAACAGGTACGCTCGCGTGTATTCTGACACAGCGTACCTAGTTTTGAATCCACCACCCTTGAGGTCGCGTATGCCATAGAGCTCAATGGGAGTCTGAAAACACAGAAAGCTTATGTTCGATGCTGCAAGAGAATGAAGCATATTACATAAAAAAAGTAAATTAGAAACTTTATTAAAATTGTATACCCTTTTTAAATCAAACAATATTATTTCTCCACATTTGGTGCACTAGTAGCTATAGGGATAAAAATGAAAATACATTACTACTTATGGATTATGTTACAACTTTGTCTCTCATTACAAAGCAAGGGGACAATATTATTTATACAAATTTGGTGCAAAGTTTTGCCCTAAACTTGTCGCACTAATAGATATAGAGATAAAAATGAAATAAATACACAACATAATATAGCTAACTTCCTTTTTATTTTTTTGGAAAAATCTATGTGCACCATGTTTAAGCCATGTAATACAAGTCCCACTCTCCACTTCACGCCAAATTTGACTCAACACTTTTCGCACCTTTTGATTGTAATATGCATAATCACATGATTTATGACATCTGCCAATCTGATTCAAATATACATTATAAACTATCACTAACGAATCAAATTGTTCAATAATTGTGTCATTGATCACTCATCAGAACTTGTAAGTGCCATTTGTTACATTGTGTATTATACTTTTAAAGTATGTATATGTGAAATTAGTATTAAAGATAAACATTGATGCTGACATTAGGACACACAGTGTAATATTTTAGACAAGGATTTTAAAATTTTAATTGATGTTTGATTCAATATAATCTTAAAATTATAGCTCAAAGGGATAGCCCACCTAACATTAAGCTGTCATGATTCAGATACAGCAGAAATTAAAATCACCTTTTTACTGTCATGCTATTTTCAGTGTATTTCTTCCATCTCTTGAATTTCTTTTTCAGTAAGAAATGTCATCTTCTATGCCAGCCCATTTTATAACACCTGTGTAGGGGTGTTTTTTAAAACTAGATTGCAATCAGGAGGGGTTACAAAGGTGCAGAGAGAAAACTGTCCCAGCTCTTAAAATATTTATTGATTGCAAATAAATACATATAATACCCTGATTACATGTTATATTCGCAATTATTCCTGCTCAGAATAATAATACATAGTGGTATAAATAAACACAGAGATATGACAGACAACATTGTTTAGAACAAAAAAAGGAACTTAGGGACATGTAAATATGTTTGCAAAAGATTTCAGACATAACGCACACACACACACACACACATATATATATATATATATATATATATATATATATATATATATATATATATATATATATATATACACAGTTGTTTGCAAACGTTTTAGGCACCCCTGACAATTTCCATGATTTTCATTTATAAATAATTGAGTGTTTGGATCAGCAATTTAATTTTGATCTATCAAATAACTGAAGGATACAGTAATATTTCAGTAGTGAAATGAGGTTTATTGGATTAACAGAAAATGTGCAATATGCATCATATATGCATCATAAGTATCATATAACAAATTAATATAAAAATAACTTCCTATGAGATATTGTTTGTTGAGGTATAAATCTATTTATTTCTTGGACATTAACAGATGAAAAACTTGGTTAACAACAGTCCGATACAGCAAAAAAAGGCCACATCTCACTGCTAATTACCCTCCATCTGTCTGCAGCCCTTGATACTGTTGACCACATCTCACTGCTAATTACCCTCCATCTGTCTGCAGCCCTTGATACTGTTGACCACCCTCTTTTGCTCCAAACCCTTCAGTCCGATGCTCATTGCACCAGCAGTTCACAAGAACTGCTGGTGCAATGATAAATGCCGACAGCGTATGCTGTCAGCATTTATTGATGTGCGGCAGGCATGATACGCTACATCGTATCATGTGCGTCCGCACAATAATAAATAGACCCCCAAGTTTGCAAATGTCCACGGAAGGGACTTATTTTACACTGCTAGGGAGAGTGTTCAATACAGATGGAGTCACATGGCTAAAATCTAGTACACCACATTTTTAGTGAATTCTTGGTCTCGTGTAGCTTCACGAAAATTGCTGATAGAAGTCTGCAAGTTGGGACATAGGGCACCAGTAATTATTTTAGGCAGCTCGGTCACTGCTTGTGCAAAGTTTTGTATGATAGCAGTTCTATCTTGAATTATAAGCGCCATTTTAATAGCTATGAAGGTATAGAAGTTACATGGCAGAATTTTGATTGTCCATTTAACAGCCTTGCTGCAGCGTTTTGTAACAACTGAAGGTGATGGAGTAGTTTTTCTAAAATGTGTTACAATAGTCCAAACATGATGTGATCAAAGCGAGGATGATTGTGGGAAGATCCTCTGCAGGAATCCGGTGCTTAATCCTGGTTGTATTCTTTAAATTGTCACACATAACCCTAAGATTCCTTACTACTTCTGAGGTTTGTAGTTTTTATCCTCCACATTTTAGACATGTCAGTTGGTCTTGTTTCAGCTTAGTTTTCATCATGCAACCTCTGCCCATTACAAGTAATTCTATTTTGTCAGGGTTTAGGCTCAACCAACTGGCATTCATCTATCTAAGGAGATCAGCAATACATGTATTGGAATCTATTAGAACAGTTGAGTTTGGCTTGAAGGAGATGTAAATTTAAGTGTTGTCTACAGAACATTGATAGCTTAGGCAATGTTGCCCTATGATATTTCCTATTGACAGCATATACACTGCAAATAACATGGGAGATAAGATGGAGCCCTATGGAACTTCACACACCAAGGGGACACTGTCTGAGTTCTGTCAAATAGAAATGAGTTGAACCTACTTAAGACAATACCATCCAGCCCACAGATATGATGTAGATGATTTAATAAAATGTCATGCTCCACTATGTATGGATTAGTATTCAGCACTCACATCAATCTTTTGCCATCAAGAGATTATTTAGTACCAGTACCAGAGCTTTTTCAGTACTATGTTTTTCCTGAAACCTGACTGGAATGCATAATAAATTATTTTTATTGACAGCCATGCGTTTAGTTAAGTTACAGCAACTTTCTCAACTACTTTCCCCAGGAAAAGAAGGTTTGAGATGGACCTATTTATTATTATTATTATTATTATTTGTAGAGCGCCAGCAGATTCTGTAGCGCTATAAAAATAGGCATGGTATGCAAGGTAAGGGATCAAGTGGGTAGAGGGTAGAGGGCCCTGCGGAAAGTTGCGCTGTTGTAGTCAGCTCTTATGAAGGTGATCTGCAAACAGCTGGGCTCATAGGCTTACATGCTAAGGGGGTTCAAAGGGATACCAAATAAAGAGAGGAACTGGGGTTAGGAAAGGTTAGTGTAGGTTGTATGCATCCCTGAACAATATTTCAGGGTATTTCGGAGTCTTTATGGAGTGCTTGAAACTTCAAAACTAGGGAAGTGTCTTGTGAAGCAAGAGAGAGTTTCACAAGATGGTGGCCAGTCTGGAGAAGTCCTGTAGATGGGAATGTTAGGAGGTAACAGGAGAGGAGGAGGTAATGAGCAGAGCGAATGGGGTGGGAGGGAAAATATCTGGAGACAAGGTCTGAGATATTGGGAAAGGCAGTGCAGTTGAGGGCCTTGTATGTCAGAGTCAGAATTTTGTGTTTAATTTTGGAGACTAGAGGAAGCCAGTGAAGGGATTGCCAGAGGGGTGCAACAGATAAAGAGCAACATGTAAGGAAGACGAGCCTGGCAGACGTATTCATTATGGATTGTAAAGTAGCTAGATGGCAGCTAGGAAGACCAGAGAGGATGGAGTTGCAGTAGTCAAGGTGGGAAAGGATGAGAGAGTGGATTCAAATCTTAGTTGTTTCTTGTGTAAGGAAATGTCGAATGTTAGAGATGTTTTTAAGGTGGAAGAGGCAGGAACTGGACAAAGACTGAATGTGAGGAGTGAAAGAAAGATTTGATTCAAATATGACCCCCAAGACATCGGGCATGCGGGTAAGGGGTAATGATAAAGTTATCAACAGTTATAGAAAAATGGGGGGTGGATATTTTGGAAGAAAGGGGGAAATAAAATAAATAGCTTAAGGTAGTGACATCCAAGATGAGATATGAGAAAGACAGTTAGTGACACATGTTAGCAAGAAAGGAGATAGGTCTGGTGCAGAGAGGTAGATTTGGGTGTCATCAGCATGCAAATGATATTGAAACCTGTGGGACTTTATAAGAGAAACCTAATGATGACGAATAGATTGAGAAGAGAAGGGGACCAAGGACAGAGCCTTGCGTTACCCCAACAGAAAGTGGTAAAGGGGAAGAGGATGCACAATAGAAGGCTACACTAAAGGGACAGTTAGACAGGTAGGAAGAGATCCACGAGAGGGCTGTGTCACAAATGCAGAAGAATTGAAGGGTTTGGAGCAAAAGAGGGTGGTCAACAGTATCAAGGGCTGCAGACAGATGGAGGGTAATTAGCAGTGAGATGTGGCCTTTCGATTTTGCTGTAAGTAGGTCGTTGGTAACCTTAATTGCTGTCTCTGCGGTGTGTTGGGGGCAAAATCCAGATTGCAGTGGGTCAAGGAGGGATTATAATATAAGGAAATTTGATAGACGTTTATTTACTAGCTTTTCAAGAAGTTTTGAGGCAAGGAGAAGTAGTGAAATAGGGCTGTAGTTGGTTGGGGAGGTTGGATCGAGAGAAGTTTTTTTGAGGATAGCTGTTGCCAGTGTATGTTTTAGAGATGAGGGAAATATAAGAGAGGTTACAACTGTGTGTGACAATAGCCTATAATTCTCAATGCTGTCTGGAACCATCAAAGAAGGTTTTGTTTTTGGGAGTGATGATATACATACATTTGTTAAGGGATTTTTTTCTCATTTAGGAAAGTTTCCAAAACCATACAGACAATTAGAAAACTCAAACCATGCAGTGTTTCACAGCACAGAATTGCATTGGTAGTGACTGTCATGGAGATTATGTTTTCACTATGAGACAATTGCAACTATCTATCACAGATCAGAGGAATCACCACCATAAACTTTTATTCAAACAAACAAGGTTGTTCTTTCGGTTCTGGTTTAGTGAAAAGCAAAAGGTTGTAAAAACAGACACTCTGCAACCCAACTGAACTGCATTAAACACTTTTCATTCTGGTTGGGGAGATAAACTCCTTATTGTTTTAGCTTTCTGTTATGAAAGGGCTACGACATCAGATTTCCAGTCCAACTGTAGGACCCAGAGGCTGAGGAAGATTTAAATATAACTAGCTCAACACAGTAACCTAGAGTTTGACCCATCTGGGAATACTTGGAGTGTAGTAAGGTAGTGATGGAGTCTACCTTGCCAGATGTAGCTGGTACACAGGTAGAATAAGCACAGATTGGCTGGTTGATTTGACAAGCTAGGCATTATGCACAGGGTGTCTGTCAGTTCAAAATATATACACATTACTAGAAGATCAAAGACAAGCAGAGTAATGGAACAAGCCAGGAGTCATACAGAGAAAATCAGTCCAATTATACCAGTATTAGGCAGGTAGATGTAATGGAACAGGCATACACTGTAAAATAGCCTTATATGGGCAGGAAAGACAGGTGTCCATATTACAGAAGCAGGGTCAAATTATTAGCTCAAATCAGATTTCTTGTGAAATGCTTATGTAATGCCACCCCCTGCAGATTTGCGGCCAATCGGCCACTAGCAGGGGGTGTCAATCAACCCGATCGTATCCGATCGGGATGATTGCTGTCCGCCGCCTCAGAGGTGGTGGACGGCTTGCACGGAAACAGATGCATTGGGGCCGATTGACTGGTTAAAAAATCGACCCCTGTGTGTCAAGATTTAAAACACTTTGAGATGGTAATATAAAATTATAAATTGTATATATATAAAAAACTTTGCAATATACTTTCATTGTTTATTTTGTCCCCGTTTCATGTAATTCCATTCTGAAATTGTGAGCATTTCAGTTCCTGTTAGAAATGGAATTGCAGAACGCTGTTATTTTCCACACAGCAATTGGCTGCACACTCTAGTGACCTATTTATAACTGACCCTAATTAGCCACAGCAGAGAAGGTAACCTAAGTTATAACATGGCAGCCCCAATTGTTTTATAGACACTAAATTGTTACACTAAATACGTCTACGTGTTATTCTCAGACTAATCTTTTTTTTGAATGCATCATTCTACCTAGCATTTATTTAGGGATAGATTGCAAGTGGAGCGCTAATTTATCATGTGCGGGGTGTTAGAAAAAAAACAGCACTGAAAAGTGTCTTTACATTGCGGTCTATGGGAACTGTATGCTTATATACATATATATTTATGTGTTAATATGTGTATATGGTATGCACATTTTAACACATAAATATATATGTATATGAATAACCTCACTTGTTATAACAGTGCACATTTGCATGCGCTGGTATTACTAAGTTAAGCGCATAGGTCACTTTTGCGTAAGCAATCATTTGCACTCAACTTGTAATCTGGCCCTTAATGTTTAATGTCCCTTTAAGCAAGTACACCCAAAGGTAATACAAAAATACACAGGCACCAGAAGAAACATATTGACATCTCGTAAAGAGGCCATTTTAAATACTGAGGCAACAGTCCAAAAACTCTTGGAAACTAACCATGGTTAATATTTTTATTTAGTAGTGGGTCGAAATAAGCCACAAAGGCTGATTTAACAATGTCCGATATGATACGCTGTAACGTATCGTGTCCGACAGATATCGATGAATGCTCAATAGTAGAATATTCAATAGTGCAACAAATTGTTTGTTTATAATACTAATCATTATCATAATAATAATGTAAATGCATTATTGTAAAGATGCAGGTAAATCATATTGTTCTCATTTTAAATTGTTTTTCTATTTTTTTTTCAGGTACAGCCTCATCACAGGGGTAATGTTACACATATTATCCCTGAAAAGAGCCCATTTGAGGATCCTTTCTTTATTGTGGAAACAATCTGCATCTGTTGGTTTTCCTTTGAACTTTCAGTAAGATTTGTTGCAAGCCCCAGCAAGCCAGCATTTTTTAAGGACATTATGAATATGATAGACTTTGTGGCTATCATTCCATATTTTGTTGCCCTTGGTACAGAACTGGCTCGCCACAGAGGAGTTGGGCAACCAGCAATGTCACTGGCCATACTAAGGGTTATCCGTTTGGTCAGAGTGTTCCGTATCTTTAAGCTTTCTCGACACTCTAAGGGTTTACAGATATTGGGACAAACACTGAAAGCCAGTATGAGAGAACTGGGGTTGCTCATATTTTTTCTGTTTATTGGCGTTATCCTCTTCTCAAGTTCTGTCTACTTTGCTGAAGCTGATCATGCAGATACCAAGTTTACCAGTATCCCAGAGGCATTTTGGTGGGCTGTTGTCACCATGACAACTGTAGGTTATGGAGACATGTCTCCTGAAACAGTTGGCGGAAAGTTGGTTGGATCCCTTTGTGCCATTGCAGGAGTGCTAACTATCTCATTACCTGTTCCAGTTATTGTCTCCAATTTTAGTTACTTCTACCACCGGGAGACAGAGTGCTCAGATATTGGTCAGTTCAATCATGTTGGCTCATGCCCAAATGGTCCACCTCATACCCCAAAGCCAAAAAGTAGGGAAAGGAGCCCAATGCTCAACAAACTCAAGAACATATGCACCAATTCTAAGGCAGAACTATTAGATGGACTTGGAACTGTTAATGACATACAGAGTTCTGGCCAACCATCCCATTTAATTACTCAAGTGTGATTTTGGAGCTACAATATATTCCACCTTTCTTCACCTTTTTCTCTTGGAGTCTTAAATTAAATGTTTTTACAGGACTAAACAAGCTCAGTTTTTCTTCTTGCCTGGCATCATCTGACAAAAAGGCTTGGAACAAATAGAACATGCATATTTTTGCGTTTGGATCCTCAACGTGTTTTTTTTTAATGTGAAATAAAATAGAATTCAAAAGGTGATATGAAAAAATACCAAATGCTTTGTAATATATAATCATGTTGTAGGCATCAAAATGTTCAGTGTATTGGTGAGAGAGCAATCTTAAGGCATAGTGTAAGAAATACCAAGCTAAATTGAATTAATATGAAGTTCTGAGCCATAAACAATTGGCCCTGAGTACTGGCTCTTTGGCTAGTGGAAGATTCTACTAGATGGCATCATAATGGTATCATCAAGGGTGTCCCACTAATATCCCTGAGGCAACAGCTGGGTATAACAGCCAAATGAAATTGTAGAAATGTACTATTAAATTACATGCTCTGAAGCTCTTAGGGGGAACAGCCAAAGAAGACCAGAGTCAAATATCAGCAAATGACTAAATACATAAATATGGCAACAAAGGTAATTCAGGGCAAGAATGCAGAATGAAGGATATCTTGCCCTTTCAACAAAGAGTTTGTTACTATTCAGAACAGAGGAGCATCTAAAGAATGCTATGTGGATTACATAACAAGATTTAACTGTAGCTATATGTGATTTGAGAAAATGCATTAAATATGATCCTTAAAAGTTGCTGAAAATTGTTTATTTTATTTTATTTTTAAAGACTGGAACATTATTTGTATAATACATCAGCTCAGCATTGCAATGATCTCAGAGTTTACAAATTCCTGATAGAATATTTCTTGTAGATGCCATACATTTGTAAAGGACACTTATATGTGTGACGGTCATCTTCAGCTGTGTGTGTCTCAGTGTAAAACCAAGAGCATTCACATCAAGCAAATGCTGTTATGAATATAGAGATTTTAATAAGGCCCCAACATAATGCTGCTGCTGTAGGTTATTCACTATTTTAAGTCTCTTTTTTCCAATTTCAGGAGGTCAGTATATGTGTGTATATATATATATATATATATATATATATATACACATTGTTACTGGTAGCATACCAATAACTCACAGTATTTGAAGTAAGCTGTATTTGTAAATTTAGCTTAAAGGGACACTAAACCCAAATTTTTTTCTTTCATGATTCAGATAGAGCATGCAATTTTAAGCAACTTTCTAATTTATTCCAATTATACATTTTCTTTGTTCTCTTGCTATCTTTATTTGAAAAAGAAGGCATCTAAGCTCAGGAGCCAGCCAATTTTTGGTTTAGGACCCTGGACAGCATTTATCCACCAATCAGCAGAGACAACCCAGGTTGTGAACCAAAAATGGGCTGGCTTCTAAACTTACATTCTTGCTTTTCAAATAAAGATAGTAAGATAATGGATTAAAAAATGATAATAGGAGTAAATGAGAAAGTTGCTTAAAATTGCATGCTCTATCTGAATCATGAAATATAAAATTTGGGTTCAGTGTCACATTAAGGGGACATGAAACCCAAAAATGTTCTTTCATGATTCAGACAGAGCATACAATTTTAAACAACTTTCTAATTTACAGGGACGTGGTAGGGATAGCACCTGTAGTTCAGGCCAAAACCGAACACTCTTGCAGAGTACACACTATGTTTAATAGCACATAAACACAAAGTCACACATAGATATTCACAACTACACACTCTCTAGCTCACACACCTACTCGCTCACACACCCACTAGCACAAACACACATACTTTCTCTCACACACACTCTTTCTCTCTCACACACAAAGACTAACACACACACACATATACTCTCACCCACACTCTTTTTCACACACTATCACACCCAAAGACACTAACACACATATACACATACTCTCATACACACTCTTTCTCTCTCACACACAAAGACACATACACACTATCACACACACACTCTATATATCTCACTCACACACACAAATACACTCACCCTTTCACACACATACTCACACACACAGAAAGACACTGACAAAGACAAAGCCACACACTATCACACGGAAAGACACTCTCACACACACACATAAATACTCACTCTTTCACACACATGCTCAAACACACACACACAAATACTCACTCTTTTACACACATACTCAAACACACAGAAAGACACTAACAAACACAAAAACGCACACTATCACACACAAAGACACTTACAAATACACTCACACACACACACAAACACACATACTTTCTCACACAAACACTCTTTCTCTCTCACACACTATCACACACAAAGACACTAACACACACACACACACACACACACACATACTCTCATACACACTCTTTCTCACACACAAAGACACTCAGCCATACACACTATCACACACACACGCACACTCTATATCTCTCACTCACACACACAAATACACTCACTCTTTCACACACACAGAAAGACACTGACAAACACAAAGACACACTCTATCACACACAAAGACACTTACACACACACTGACACACGAACTGTAGGCATGTGCAGTATGTCACAAATGCACAATCTCACCTTTTTTTCTAACACAGCAAGTTTGGTAATATAAGTAAATTGAAAACGTATTAATACTTATATACTCTGTCTGAATCACAAAATAAAATATTTGGTTTTCATATCCCTTTAAGGAGAGTGATTAAATTAAAATTAAAAAAAGAGAACATTTAACAAGAAGTCACCATGTGTTAACAATTATTATGGAACATGGTTTTTTTTATATCCTTTTATTCTTATAGGCCGCGTTCGGCAAGTGCCGAGACCCAGCGCCAGTTAAATCCCTTAAAGGGACATTAAACACTAAATACATGCTAGATAGAGTGATGCATTCAAAGAAAAGGTTAGTCCATGAGTAACATGTAGATGTATTTTTTAAAGTTTCATTAGTTGTTTAAAAAGTGGCAAAATAAGTGTAAAGTTTTAGTGTCTATAAAACACTGGGAGCTGCCATGTTGTAACTTGTGTTACCTTCTCTGCTGTGGCCAATTAGGGACAGTTATAAATAGGTCACTAGAGTGTGCAGCCAATGGTTGTGCTGGATTTAACGGTGTTCTGCACTTCCATTTCTAACATGAACTGAAAAGCTCACAATTTCAGAATGGAATTACAGGCAAAGAGGACAAAATAAATAATGAAAGTATATTGCAGAGTTGTTTTATTATATACAATTTATCATTTTATATTACCATCTCAAAGTGTTTAATGTCGCTTTAAGGGATGACGTGGCACTGGGAAGACGTCACAGTTTTGGGAGCATTAAGAAAGCCGCGTCATAGTGAGCTGAGACGCTCAGATGCTTGCTCTTCTCGCTCCCAGCGTTCCTAGCAAGCTGGAAACGCTGGGAGTGATGTCATCTGAGCGTTCAGCGAACGCCCAGCACCTCGCTTAGAAGCATTTCCCAAACGCTCCAAGTGAGCCCTGGCTCGCTGGAGGCGCTTGCCGAACGCAGCCATATTAAAGTCAAACAAGCCTCTATACACACAGTAACCATTTAATATAACACTGGGTTTTAATTCTAATAAAGCTTCCATTAGAAGAAAAAATGCTTGACCAAAGCTATATTAGGTGAGGGGAAATTATGTTTTTATTTAGGGGTGTGCATTCAGATGTTTCGGTAGCATCCGAATAGGGAAGAAAGAAGCCGCTTGCTGCAATCGGGTCTTTTCAAAGCCGCATTTATTCTTGTGAATGTGCAGCTTATTAAGATCTGTGCAAATCCAGTATGTTTTATTTTTACAAGAATAAATGCAGCTCCGAAAAGAGCCAAATGCAGCGACGGCCGCCTTCTTTACTATTCAGATGCTAACAAAACCTCCGAATGCACACCCCTATTTTTATTTTAAAATACATAGAAAATGAAATTCCTTCTCACATTTGGAGACATTTAGCAGTTACGTACTATAAATATAGATACATTTATTTTTTCTTACAAGAACATATAAGTTGTATTTGTATGTCAGTTTACTTTAAATACAATTAGAAACATTTCTGCGATATCCATGAATTTTCAAAAATGATTCTTTTTAAGGTTATCACTGCTTGAGTGATTACTTTAAACACGTGTGCAACTAGCCTCATTAAGTGACATGCATGTGATTTGTTTTCTTGCATCTGCTCCAAAAATTTGATGACATTCATGTGTTCATACATGTTAGAAAAATGTTCATACAAGTAGTAATAATGTTCAAAAGAAGTATTTTTCAAACGTTCATGGAATTCATTCTACTCTATAAGAGGTTGCATGAGTACATTGTCCCTTTAAACTTCCATGACTCTAATACAGCTTGCAATTTTTAAAAAAATACTTTCTAATTTGGTTCATTCTATTGGTATTCTTTGTTGAAGAGTGAGTTAGGTAGACTCATAAAAGCTCAGGAGTGTGCATGTGTCTTTAGCTCTTTGTAGTAAAAGGCGTGCGGCCAGTTTCTCTCTCTGGTGAGTGTGTAATGCCTGCCCCCTTCACACGTGCGGCTGTCAATCACCGAGAGTAAATGAGCTTTTTCTTTGCCACCTCAGAACCTGCCCTGCAAAGGCTCTGATGCAGCATACGCTGTTCCATACATGGAGCCGTTTATGGCAGCAGTGTTTGCAAAAAATGTATAATATTTCCGCAAACAGTTTTACAAACACTTCTACCATAGAGGGCTTAAGACACGTGCACATTCTTGAAATAACCAAATAAACAAAACAAATTTGGTAACAGAAGTTAATTGAAAATGTTGTTGTTTTTATTTTTTTAATTTTATCCTCTGCTTAAACCATGAAACTTTAATTTTGACTTTACTTTGTCTATAATAAACTAAATTTGTAAAAAATAGTTTTTGTAATTACTTAGATCATTATACAGCCTATGAAAGTATTATTATTATCTATTAATGAATATAAATGAACATTTATTTATAAACTATGGGCTAGATTACAAGTGGCGCGGTATATGTTTTTTCGCAATTGTGAAAACTCTGCTAGAGTTAAGCTAGTCGGGTTGTGCTGGTATTACAAGTTTAAAAAAAATACTTATTTTGCGCAAATGATAACCGACTAGTGCAAAAATCTGAACTCACAATATTGCGTGTGCGTTTACGTATTCCTCAATAGAAGTTAATAACAAAAAAAAAGTGCAAAAAAATACCCATTCTCTCGTGAAAACACCATGACATATTCTCATTAGCACAAACCCGACATGAAAATATGAATATTTCATATTCCAATGTTTTTTTAACAGGTTTTTTCCTAATAAGCACATACCCGATCGCATATCGTAATATGCGCAAACATGATTGCATACTGTAATATATACGAATACACAACATGAAAGTATTAAAAATATGTATACAGATATATTAATGTGTATATATATATATGTCTGTAAATAAGTGTAACTGTACTTTGCAAGTATTTTGTGACACTTTAGTTTCGGAAAACAGTTAACCACAGCTCTGAGATTGCAGTAAGGATTGAAGTGTAAATCACGATTTCGCTCAAATTGAAATATCAGCGCAATTAAGACTGCTTGCGAAAACACGATATCGCTTGCGCCAAAACTTTTGCGCCTCACTTGCAATCTAGCCCTATGCGATTTATCTATTGAAGTATACTAGAGTTTATTTATTACAATGATCCATACACAGGCAGTCATTTATTGAATTATGATGTTTATATATCTAGCTCTAACTCATAAATGCCTCACAATAGCTAACCATACCTGACATTTTTATTTTTAATTACAACATAGTCTTACAGTACGTTGTCTCATCAGGCCATATAACTGTCATGGAAACATCATTGAATACCTTATAATTTTCACTATGCTTTCTATAGTATGTCCTTTTTTATGAATCTAGCAGAGCAGTGTGGTTTTGATTACCATTGGCTTTACATATGGGGCCAATTTATCAAGTTCCGTATGGAGCTTGATGCCCCTGTTTCCGCGCGAGCCTTTAGGTTTGCCGGAAACAGAAGTTATGAAGCAGCGGTCTAAAGACCGCTGCAACATAACTTGTCCGCCTGCACTGAGACCGTGGACAGAAATCAACCCAATCGAATACGATCGGGTTGATTGACACCCCCTGCTAGCGGACGATTGGCCGCGAATCTGCAGGGGGCGGTATTGCACCAGCAGTTGCAATGATAAATGCAGACAGCGATGTGCAGCAGACATGATACGTTACATCGTAAGAAATATGATAGATAGTCAATAAACTGCAGTACTGTGAGCAAATGTAATTTATATGGTATACACCCATAACTGCTTGCTTTGCCTACGACGGTATGCAGGCTGCTTTTGGGTACACAGCTATGTGTGTTTTATAATCTAATGTATGGCTTAATGTTGAACTCTCACAATGATATATTGTTGTTTTAATAGAAAATAAGCTATTCTGTGTATCATGAAACTTTAAAGGGGAAGTAAAGTCAAAATTTAACTTTTATGATTCAAATAGAGCATGTGATTTTAAACAACTTTCCAATTTACTTCTGTTAATTTGGTTTGTTCTCTTGATATCCTTTGTTGAAATACATACCTAGATAGGCTTTGGAGCAACAATGCACTACTGGAAGCTAGCTGCTGATTGGTGGCTGCAAATATATGCCTCTTCTCATTAGCCTAGATTACGAGTGGCGCCCAAACGGTAGCGCAAGTGCGCTATGTTTTTCCCCCCAGCTCCCTAGAGCGTCTTCAGCCTCTCTATCCTCACCAGTCCTTATGTTATTAAATACTATTTATTAACATAAGGCCTGGTGAGGCTAGAGAGGCCGAAGACGCTCTAGGGAGCCGGGGGAAAAAAAACCATAGCGCACTTGCGCTACCGTTTGCGCGCCACTCGTAATCTAGGCACCAGCGTGTTCAGCTAGCTCCCAGCCATGGAAAGTTGTTTAAGATTATATGCTCTATCTGAATTATGAAAGAAAAAAGTAAGTTTCATGTCCTTTTAGGTTTAGGAAATACAGCTCTGAAAATTAGTCAGCTGCATGGTATAATTTTATTGCATTGCTGCTATTTTATACCACAGCTTTTTAATTAAATCTAATTTAGGTGAAGTCTTTTCAAACATCTATTGCTCACACTCATCGTGACTATTTTATTTAGTTATTTTCGGTTTATTGTCTTTAATTTGCGTAAAGCTGTGGTACAACAAATGTGCATCACTGAATATTAAGTTTGATGTTTACCAAAGTGCAACATTCTTATGTTATTATAAAGGATAATAAAGGGCACATATTTTGATCCACTCTGTAAAGGCACATTAAACTGAAAATGTACCCCCCTTTCCCAACAATTTTGTTTGCAGTAAAGCAACTTTGCAGTAATGCATGGCTGCTCCCGAGCCTACCTATGTCTGCTTTCAACAAAGGATACCAAAAAAACAAAGCAAATTAGATAAAAGAAGTAGATTGGAAAATTGTTTAAAATTGCATCTTCTATCTCAAGGTTTCATCTCTCTTTGAGAACTCTAAGCATTGCGTAGTCAGTGCAAGTGTTGTTTTATATATTTTATATCTCCCCCCCTAATTGACAACTGTCCTAATTTTTACAGGTCCGTCTCAGTTGCTGCTGGTGTAACGCCGCCCCCTGCTGACTCGCGGCCAATGGGTCGCCAGCAGGGGGGTGTCAATCAACCCGATCGTACTCGATCGGGTTGAATTGTGGCAATTCCTCTCCGCCTGCTCAGAGCAGGCGGACAGGGTTATGGAGTAGCGTTCTTTAGACCGCTGCTTCATATCTGCTGTTTCTGGCGAGTCTGAAGAATCGCCAGAAACAGGGGCCCACAAGCTCCGTACGGAGCTTGATATATGGGCCCCATAATATGAAAAACCTTTCTACAGGATTCTTACCCACCCCAATGCCTTACTTGCCTTATGTACATTTGTTTGCGTATTGTGGGATATGAGTCTCCTGCAATTTCTACTAGTTCTGCAGACTATTAAAACGATATACAGTATCTAAGCTGGTGAACTGCTATCTGTGAATCCCACACAGTTAACAGATTATATTGAATAATACAATATTTAATATGTTGTGCATATACAGTTTACATCAGGTATTTTGGGGTGTAATCCTTTGGTAGATGTGGTGTGTGTGTATATATATATATATATATGTATATGTGTATATATATATATGTATGTGTATATACTGTATACTGTATGTATGTGTGTATATATATATGTATGTGTATATACTGTATAATGTATGTATGTGTATATATATATATATATATATATATGTATATATATGTGTGTGTATATATATATATATATATATATATATATATATATATATGTGTGTGTTTATATATATATATATATATATATATATATACAGTATATGTGTATACAGGTAGCCCTCAGTTTACGCCGGGGTTAGGTTCCAGAAGGAATGGTTGTAAATCGAAACCGTTGTAAATTGAAACCCAGTTTATAATGTAAGTCAATGGGAGATAGGTTCCAGGCCCCTCTCAAAATTGTCATAAGTAACAACTAATACATTATTTTTAAAGCTTTGAAATTAAGACTTTAAATGCTAAACAGCATTATAAACCTTATAAAATAATCACACAACACAGAATATATAATAAAACTAAGTTAAATGAACAAAAACATTTGCTAAACAGCATTATACACCTAATAAAATAATCACACAACACAGACTTCACTTGCATTTTACTGCAAACCGTTCTTTATATTCATTCCAATCTGGACTGATTTATAGACCGGAAGATCTTGTTCCTTTGAAATCTGCTCAATTGCTCAGGTCTGGTTAAACTGATTAATTTCAGCTTGCTTGGTTTTGCTGCAACACAAGCGGACAGCTCCACCTACTGGATATTTTAATAAATGCACTGCTTCTCAATGCATTTCAATAGCAGTCACATGACTGGAAAAAAAGGTTGTTATTCTGAAACGGTGTAAATTGAAACATTGTAAAACGAGGGCCACCTGTATATATATATATATATATATATATATATATATATATATATATATATATATATATATATATATTTATATATATAGTCAATATCACTCCATTCATCCAGAATAGATAACTGCACTCACCAGATTTTGTAGTAAAAAAACGTCACTTTTATTCAAGTTTCAAGTTAAAACAGCATATTCCCAAACGCTTCGGTACCTACTGGCACCTTGTTGACTGGGACATCAAGTGCAAAAAAGTGTAATGACCAATCACCTACCCCGCACCTCTATTTATACCCATAGTACTCTTTAACAACCGGTCAGAAGAGCCAATGAATCCAGATCTACTTAGGGGCTATGTCATTTCCTTTAAACAAGCCCATGGCAAATTAGCATAATCATCTGATCTGTTTTTCACATGTCAAGCTCAAAAACATAAACCAAAGACACTAGCAAGTCCCTCCTATAAGCCCAAAAGACAGCAAAACAACCAGGTGTAATAAAAAACAATTAGTTGTCCGTTACTCAATCATGAGAGCTGTGTGATCCGTAGTCGTGGCTATGATATATTCTAAGTTGCAACATTTATAACGGTAACAGTTATTCAGGGATCCCTGATATAGGCTCAGTTGAATTTGTTATTTTTTTATTGCCCTAATGAATATTACTTTGATTTATCTCAATATGAGTGTGATTTATACACTGATTTCTTCTTAAAGGGACGGTATCTGTACTTTTGTATTTGATTGGCTTAATAGGGGGTTGCAGGATTAGGTTTACTGTTAGTGCTCTCTTTGATCAATTTAATTATTTAAACTCCCTGGACCAGGATCACCACAATTAATTATACAAGTGGTGCCCTGTCCCTAGCCACCCATATCCTCACTAGCTGGTTATATATATATATATATATATATATATATATATATATACACATATATATATATCACAGTGTTCCAGGACTAATCCTTTACTGACATTTTGGGGAGAAAGAATACATTGTGTTATAAGGATCCTTCTGAGAAAGTGTAATAAAACCTCTGAAACATTGATAAAGTATTTGTGGAAAGGTCTGTAAGTGATAAATACAAACATCTTTGGATAAGGTGGTTGAGATCATTTGAACTTCTATGCACTGAATCACTCCAGTATAATCTTAATTGTTATTACTAAATAGTCCTAATGCATGTCTGTGCTATCCCTTTTTGTGCTCAACAACTTCAACGTGTCTGACAAAGCCTAGTAAGCCTCTTATAGTATATACTCTTTACTTCCACTAGGATGGTAAAGCCAGAATACTTTTGCTCTCTCTTGTTGTTTTCCATAAAGAATTTATGCTGATGGTGTGGGAGTGTACTACACATGGGAGTTTGGGTGTGTATGTTAAGGGAATGGGGGGGGGGTATTTTTTCTCTGCCTCTTGGACTGTCTAAAAGAAACATTAAGGAAGGAGTCATTACAAGACTACCAAAAGACCTTTCTATAATTGGATCAGTCAACCAACTTGCCAAAAGGTCTGACAAAACAAACCACATAGTTGTCTTGTTTTAATGAGCCTTTCAACCCAACACTACTACAAATGAACAGAAGTGATCGGCTGCAGCTACTGATGGCAAATGCTGAGATGTGAAGACCCGATGACATGATGGAAAATGAAGGCTCTTAGCATGCAAAGCATCCAAGGAGACCAGAGACTGACTTATGCTTCAGTGTGCGAACTATTAGACTAAAATTGCTTTTTAATTTGTTATAATTATCACAAATAGCAATAACTTTATTTTTAAGGTGATAACCAACAACTATTTAATTGTGCAGATTTTGTTCTTTTTTGAGTGTATTGGTACCATTTGCAAATATATACTATTAATTACGATAATGTAATGAATAAAAGTAAATACTTGGTGGAATGTTTACAAAGTCTTATATGGCATATTGCTAAACACACATGGCCAGTGGGCTGTATCTTAAAAAGTGAAAACAATTGCATCTTGGGAAATATACCTTTAAATGTTAATAAAACAGTTTATTTATTGCAATTTGTTGGTAGAGATTGGTCTCTTTTTTCATAACTTTTTTTGATTACCACATAACCTGAATTTTTTTTCTACCCAATAATCTATTTGGTTTAATTGTTTTTATTGTTTTATGAACACTGACTGTTAACTTGATAGATTCACCCTACCAAAGTAGCTGCCCTTTATTCATGTCTCCATTATGACCTACTTAATGTTGCTTTTGTCACTCAGTAATGTTTGTGCATTACATCAAATATCTTAAGGTAAATTCTAAGAACAGATCATTGGTACAATAAATATTTAGTTAAATAAGCAAAACAGTTGCATATAAAATAAGAAAAATATTTTACTTGATCAAAGTCTATACATTTTAAATGCAGGAGGATAGAGGCTTGTGATTTATTAGTGACGGAAAGAAAACCAACAAGAAGAGTATGTGGGATCAATTTTATTAATGAGCCCACCTTTTCACATTGTTCACCTGTTTAGCTGGTTTGAATTGGATACTTTTCTAAACAGAAAAGAGATCCTATAAAAAGCAGATGAGGAGGAACTGTTGTTGTTAGTTAGCAAAAAATGGAAAAGAAACTAGATCAGACAAATATACATTTTAGAGACTGTTAGGGCCCAATTATTTAGAATTTTCTAGCTGGGAGATAAATTAAAGTGTAGACATCACAGGGGTAGAACTTATTTAATTTTCTATGAAAAGGGCAGTGCCTGGAAGTCTCAGAGAGATGAGAGCTGCTCCCCATAGAAAGTAATGTGGCACTCTGGTATACAGAAGTGTGAGGTTAACCGACGGAGCACTCAACAATGATATAAATTCCAAGTTCACTGCAAATACAAATTCAATTGAAATGTTTTCATTGCAGTTTAATTTGCATTTGCCTCTAATTTAGTAATATTACTCTTCTGTCAGTTAAATAAGTTTATTGTGAATTTTGAGCTAACCTTTCCTGTATACAGCTAGCAAAATAAATCAGTGAGAACTACAGGTGTAAAATTCTTAGAGAATATAATGAGAGGTGTGAGAGAGCTTCAGACATACCAAGGAATCTCCCCTGTCCCTCCCATTTTCTGAAACTTACTTTAATGGACATATGAAAAATATATGCTCGTATAATAATGCATTAGCACAATCCTTAAGAAAAGTTTATTAAACAATTTTTCTAAAAAATGTAACCTTAGAGTCTATAGTGATTTTTTTTGTAGATACATCATTTGATAAGCTTTTCTAAAGGATTCTGATCTACCCCTTTGTTTGTAAGGAACAATCTGTTTTGTGAACTCACAACTGAATGGTCTGCTGGAGCTGCTTCTGGTGCTTAGTGTACTGCTCAGTTGCCACTAATTATGTAAGGACTACCCTGTGCTTGTGTTGTTGTCTTTCAGATCTTTTTATCTCCACACTATAGAGTAAACTATGTTAAAGGGCACCTATTGTATTTTTCTCAGGTTCCATTGACACCCTTATGAGTATAGTTTTAGTTCTTTGAATGGTTAAACCTCTACTGTGGTGTTTACCATCACCATAACAGAGGCCCAGAATGAATGTGTGTCTTCTGGTGTTTTCCTTTGACTTCAAAGATTTTATGTAATCTCCTAACTTAGTTCTTGGTCAGAATCAACAAAAATATATCCTAATAAAAAGGCATCTAGACTGTTTCCAAACTAGTCCAATAGACAAATACTTCTCCTAAGCACTCTTCCTGAGCTGTTTTTTTATTTATAACAGTGGCTTAGCTAGATCATCAATGTTTCAAAGAACCCAAATATTTTCCCTTCATTCTTAAGGCTGTCAAGAGTAACTGTCTAAATAAACTTTTAAAGGAATATTACTATTTCATACAGTAACGTTGCAAAATAGACTTTTTAAAAGAAGTCACCATTTCTGAAAACTTCTTATGGTAAATTTTGTTGTAGGGAATAATAAGTGTCCATCATATAATGTGCCTATGACATCAACAACAAAAATAAAGGCTTGAGATATCAGTTTGGCTGTCCAGACAATCATGAGCATGTGACAGAGTTCTCCTATAAGATGAGTGATGATTTACGCACTTTAACATAATCTGATGTGCATGGCTTCAGTAAAATCAAGAACTTTCAGGTAGTCACAAATGTATTAATATGGTATGGTTGGAGGCAAATGTTTCCAGTAGCAGAACTTTGGTTCTGTGCAGAAGTCTCTCGGCTTCACCCACCTAAGCTCAAAAGAACACCAGGACTTGACAAAGACTTTTGCTTCTGAGCAATCTGAGTTTGTTGGTGGCTCTAGTCTCCTTTCACCAGTTCCAACACAAAACACACCTACTGAGATAACTTGCTGGTATGCATATTTCTTTCTGTGTTTTAAATTAGTGCCTTGGTTACTATATCAAAGTTGACAATGTCTGTAGTCATTTACTGGTTAGCCAAAGGTGAGAGAAAATATGTTTTATTAAGGTTGAAGCCAAAGACAGAGCAGAAGAAGTGGCTAGAAAAAGATATGGTTTAAATCTTAAAGGCATAATCAGTAATAACTAGATAATATCTTTGACATGCCTCCTGCTTAGCAGACTGGTTGAGGTCAGCTAGTACAAGAAACAAATGAATAGGTACTAAAGGCAGGCAACAAGTTCTATAGACAAGCTGGTTTATGGCTAATAGCTAATATTAGAGGGATCATGGATGGGTATGGTGTTCCAAGACAATAGGCAAGCTGGTTATGGCTGACACTTCTTCCATGGAGTGCTAAAGATATGTGCATACTCCTCATACTCTTATAAAATCACCTAGGTTTACAGCTATCTCATGCTGTTGCTGGAAGCCTTCATGTGAGGCTATCCAGCAACAGTATGTAAAACATGATAGTTACTGAGAATGTAATCACTGTGACAGACATTCACAGTGATTGTATACTTAAAATGGAACCTTAATACTCTAATTCATCAAGTTTTTAAAGTCACAACTCAGTAAAGGTCCAGTATTTACAGCAGTCCGAGTACAGGTCTGCATGTAAATACGTGACACAATTTGGGGAACCATCATACTTGAAAAAAATGAGGGTCTTTATACCACTAAATATTGGTTTTGAGAGTTAAACAGCATCTCAAACTTAGTACCGACTAGACTCGCAGTGAAAAGGCTACCACTGCTGCTGTTAACTTGAACATGTTTGTCTGTATGAGATGGCTATTCTTACTGCTGAGACAGCTCAGCGGGGATAAAATTAGACTGCTAGAATAGTCTGCATTCCTGTTCTTAAGACGCTGTAACTAGACCATGTGGGATGAAAGTAATGTAACAGCAGATTTTGCTTTATGACTTAGGGGTCAATGGCATTCACTGTTTTAGTTTCAGGGTATCCTTCTCGTTTCATTTTTCATGGATATAGCTGTGTCTTCTACTTTTGAAAAACATGTTGCCAAAGTAATTTTGTATATGTAGTTTCAGGAAAAAGTCATTTTAATGTAATTTTCCACTATTTTTGTTTTGCTCAATTTGAAGCATTTATTAGGTAAAGCTCTGCAGCACTTTCACTGTGAAAAGGACTCAAGGTGAATGACACTTATATTGTGTTATCATCGCTGTTGTAACCTATAGGCAAAATAATGATAGATCATACTACTTAAATCATTAAATATCATACTTTACACCAATTAGTAAATATGAGTCTTGATAAAGAATAAAATAAAAATTAATAAAATAAGGAATCTACTAATAAATTTAGGTGATATGTATTTGACATATGATACATATGCTGTTTTATTATAATACTATGTTATATTACATGCTTGGCACAATACCATTGACACAGTAAAAAGGACACTGTATTACAAAAATCATTTTTTTTCCGAGTCATAAAAATCAATAGTTTACAACCCCAGTATACTTTGTGTGCTGCACAGTATTAGCAGAAAAAAGAATCATTTAGCCTTTTTAACTATAAGAGTGGCATCTCCTGAATGTGTTCAATGCCAATATCAGAGCCTAGACAGGAGCTGGTATTTGTGTTTCAGTTGTGGACTAAATTGCCTGTCAATCAAGCTTGTACACAAGAACATACTTACCAATCAGTGGCACTGATATTAGCACCGGGGGTGGGGGTGGGGTTAGAAGTGTCAATCTCTGAAGAATGGCTAAAGAAACCTTTTTTAAACCCTTTATATTGCTAAGTGTGGGGAAATGGATAGGGAAATATATATTTACATAAATTAATAAAAATAATATAATTAACCCACAAAGTGAAGTTACTCTGCAAACACCCACCGAGTACCCAAGGACCTCAGCCTCCATGTCTGCCCCAAGTGCAAGGTTATCTTACACAAAATAAATCAAACAGCCTACTGTCCTAAAAATAACCCAGCAGCTCCAAGGTATCCTGTAGCATACCTACTCAACAGAGGGCCCTGGTGCAAACGTTTATTTTTGGCCCTCAAAGGTAACTCAATGGTAATAATATACATGCTGTACTGTAGAATGATTTTGTGGATTGATAGATAGATAGATAGATAGATAGATACAAAATAGATTTGTATTTGGCCCCCAAAGGTAACTCAGTGGTAATAATAAACATGCTGTACTATATAATGATTAATAATTACTTTGGGGATTGATACATAGATAGATAGATAGATAGATAGATACAAAATAGATAGACTGATATATACAAAAGAGATGGATTAATATATATAGAAAGATAGATAGATACAAAATAGATAGACTGATATATACAAAACAGACAGACAGACAGGTAGATAGATAGATAGATAGATAAAACTGAAACAAAACAGATAGATAGATAGAAAACAGAAAGACAGACAGAAAGATAGATAAATAAATAGATAGATAGAAATTATATAGATAACTAGACAGATAGACAGACACAATAGATAGATAGACAAGCAGGCAGATAGATACAAAATAGATAGATAGAAAGAAAGAAAGAAAGAAAGACAGATAGATAGATAGATAGATAGATAGATAGATACAAAATAGACAGATAGATAGACAAACAGATTGACAAAAAATAGATAGACAGATACAAATTAGATAGACAAACAAACAAAAAGATAGATAAATAAATAGATATAAATTAGATAGCTACAAGATAGATAGATAGATAGATAGATAGATAGATAGATATACACAATAGATAGAGAGACATGCAGGCAGATAGATACAAAATAGATAGATAGATTGATAGACAAATACAATAGATGATTGATAGATAGATAGATAGATAGATAGATAGATAGATAGATAGACAGACAAACAGATTGACACAAAATAGATATACAGATACAAAATAGATAGGCAGAAAGATAAATAGATAGATACAAAATAGACAGATAGACAAACAGATTGACAAAAAATAGACGGATAGAGAGATAGAAAATAGATAGGCAGACAGAAATATAGAAATTAGACAGATACAAAATAGATAGATAGACAGATTAATAGATAAATTGATGGATAGAAATTAGATACAAATAGATAGATAGATAGATAGATATAGATAGATCAATATATAGATAGACAGAAATATAGATAAATAGATAGAAATTAGAAAGATATAAAATAGATAGGTGGACAGACAGACACAATAGAAAGGAAGACAAGCAGGCAGATAAATATAAAATAGATAGATTGATACGATAGATGATAGATAGATAGATAGATAGATAGACAGACAGATAGATAGATAGATAGATAGACAAACAGATTGGCACAAAATAAATTGATTGATGATAGATAGATAGATAGATAGATACAAAATAGGTAGACATATAGAAAGATAGATAAATAGATAGACAGAAATTAGATAGATAAAAAATAGATAGACAGATAGACACAATAGATAGAGAGATGGGCAGGCAGATAGATACAAAATAGATAAATAGATACAAAATATATTGACTGACATACAGAAAAGATGGACAGTTAGACAGACAGACAGAAAGAAAGATAAATAGATAGATAGAAATTTGATAGATACAAATTAGATATATATACAGACAAATATGATAGATAGATAAATAGATGATATCTAGATATATAGATAGATTGAAAGATAGATAGATAGATAGATAGATAGATAGACAAACAGGTTGACACAAAATATATAGAAAGATATATATATATATAGACAGATACAAAATAGATAGACAGACAGACAGATAGATAAATATATAGAAATTAGATAAAAACAAAATAGATAGATAGACAGATAGATAGACAGACACAATAGAGAGACAGACAGGCAGATAGATAGATACAACATAGATCGATAGATATATAGATATACATACAGAAAGATAGATAGATAGATAGACAGACAAACATATTAAAAAATAGATAGACAGACACAAAGTAGATAGACAAACAAACAGAAAGATAGATAAATAGATTATCTATAATATATATAAATTTAAATTAGATTGATACAAAATAGATAGATAGAAAAAATTGACAGTTAGACAGACAGAAAGAGAGATAAATAGATAGATAGAAATTTGATAGATACAAATTAGATATATATACAGACAAATATGATAGATAGATAAATAGATGGTAGCTAGATATATAGATAGATTGATAGATAGATAGATAGATAGATAGATAGACAAACAGGTTGACACAAAATATATAGAAAGATATATACTGTATATATATATATATATATATATATATATATATATATATATAGACAGATACAAAATAGATAGACAGACAGATAGATAAATATATAGAAATTAGATAGAAACAAAATAGATAGATAGACAGATAGACAGACACAATAGAGAGACAGACAGGCAGATAGATACAAAATAGATAGATAGATATATAGATATACATACAGAAAGATAGATAGATAGATAGATAGATAGATAGATAGACAGGTAGACAAACATATTAAAAAATAGATAGACAGATACAAAATAGATAGACAAACAAACAGAAAGATAGATAAATAGATTATCTATAATATATATATATATAAATTTAAATTAGATTGATACAAAATAGATAGATAGATAGACACAATTAGATAGATAGATTAGAGACAGACAGGCAGATAGATACAAAATAGATAGATTGATTAATAGACAAATATGATAGATGATAGATAGATAGACAAACAGATTGACACAATAGATAGATAGACCGAGACAAAATAGATAGACAGAGTGAGAAAGATAAATAAATAGATAGAAATTAGATAGCTACAAAATAGATAGATAGATAGATAGATAGACACAATAGATAGCGAGACAGGCAAGCAGGCAGATAGATACAAAATATATTGACAGACATACAGAAAGATAGATACAAAATACACAGATAGATAAACAAAGAGATATGATAGACAGACTGACAGAGAGACCGACAGATAAATAGACAAACAGATTGACAAAAAATAGATAGAAAGAAAATAGATAGATAGATAGATAGATAGACAGGCAGGCAGATAGATAGATAGAAAGACACACAGAGGCATATTTAAGAAATGTCTTGCGGACCTGATCCAACAGCGCGGATCAGGTCCGCAAGACATCGCTGAATGCGGACAGCAATACGCTCTCCGCATTTAACATTGCACCAGCAGCTCACAAAAGCTACTGGTGCAACGCCGCCCCCTGCAGACTCGCGGCCAATGGTCCGCCAGCAGGGGGTGTCAATCAACCCGATCGTACTCAATCGGGTTGAATTGTTGCGATTCCTGTCCGCCTGCTCAGAGCAGGCGGACAGGTTATGGAGCACCGGTCTTTGTGACCGCTGCTTCATAACTGGTGTTTCAGGCGAGTCTGAAGACTCATCAGAAACACGGGCCGTCAAGCTCCTTTCGGAGCTTGATAGATAGGCCCACAGACACAATAGATAGATAGACAGGCAAGCAGATAGATACAAAATTAGATAGATAGACAAACAGGTTGACACAAAATAGATAGATAGAAAGATAGATAGATAGATAGATAGATAGACAGATACAAAATAAATAGATAGATAGACAGATAGATAAATATATAGAAATTAGATAGAAACAAAATAGATGGATAGATAGACACAATATATAGAGAGACAGGCAGGCAGATAGATAGATACAAAATAGATAGATAATAGATACGTAGATAGATAGATAGATAGATAGATAGACAGACAGAAAGATAGATAGATAGATAATAGACACATAGATAGATAGATAGACATACAGAAAGAAAAATAGATAGATAGATAGATAGATAGATAAACAGATTGAGAAAAAATAGATAGATAGATAGATAGATAGATAGATACAAAATAGAGAGACAAACAGCAAGATAGATAAATAGATGGATTTAAATTAGATTGATACAAAATAGATATATAGATAGATAGATTGATAGATAGATAGACATAATTAGATAGAGAGACAGACAGGCAGATCAATACAAAATAGATAGATTGATTGATAGACAAATGTGATAGATGATAGACAGATAGATAGATAGATAGATAGATAGATAGATAGATAGACAGACAAACAGATTGACACGAAATAGACAGAGAGAAAGATAAATCAATAGATAGAAATTAGATAGCTACAAAATAGATAGATAGATAGACAAAAAGACACAATATATAGAAAGACAGGCAGGCAGATAGATATAAAATTAGATAGATAGACAAACAGATTGATACAAAATAGATAGATAGATAGATAGATGATAGATAGATAGACAAACAGGTTGACACAAATAGATAGAAAGATAGATAGATAGATAGACAGATACAAAATAGATAGACAGACAGACAGATAGATATATAGAAATTAGATAGAAACAAAATAGATAGACAGACACAATCGATAGAGAGACAGGCAGGCAGATAGATACAAAATAGATAGATAGATATATAGATAATAGATACATATATAGCTAGATAGATAGACATACAGAAAGAAAGATAGATAGATAGATAATAGATATGTAGATAGATAGATAGACATACAGAAAGAAAGAAAAATAGATAGATATATAATAGATACATAGATAGATAGATAGATAGATAGATAGACAAACATATTGACAAAAACAACAAGAGAAGACAGAAGCGCCACATGGCCCAATATTGTTTGGTCCAAAAACAATTTGATATGTATACAGGGAGTGAACTCACATTTGTGAAAGCACCTCAATTAGTGCTATGGAGACAGTCTGGGATCTATTACAGTCACCCAGAAGACCAACTGCCGGTAATGATGTAGTGTCTGTATCAGAACGACAAAAAGAAACACAGGTGCCTATATGGCCTATTATTGCCTTAACACAGGTGAATCAGTATGATAGAAGAGAATGGTACTCACAATAGTTGTAGCATCTCCTTTGATGCTATAGAGGCAGGATGGAATCAATATAGTCATCCACCAGACTTAATCTTAGGCCAACTGGACACAGATGGAAATCCGGATACACCAATGGTCAGGATAGACCCAGGATACACCAGTGGTCAGGATAGACCCAGGAAAATTCCCTCTCAGACAGAGGGATAGAAATGGCAAAAAAGATGGTTGCAAGTGTTCAAAATATAAAATTGCTTTATTAAAATAATAAAAACAAGGCGACGCGTTTCTCAGCTATAAGCTGTTTCATCAGGCTTCAACTATACTAAAAGCAGCTATACTAAAAGGAACACTGTGAGACTTGATCTAATCATAGGGGTAAGCATAAGAACATCCCTTTAAACACAGACTCAGCCTAAGTCACACATTAAAAGTTTGCCTCAATTAAGCTCCTTAAATAAACAGAGCAGAAGCGCAGTCTGGGGGAAAGTAGGGGAGAGAGAAAGCTGATTGCGCAGTTTACAAGTTTGGCACTAGTCACCGTTTTTTAATCCTCTGACTCCATATACATTGTGTGTTGTAGGGTGTAGTGATTCCTTCTGTTTATATTAAGCCAATCTCTACTTGTAGAACCTCACTATATACTATACACCATACAGATTCGTAATGTATACAAGTAGTGCTGTCTCCCCACCCTTTCCCACTGGAAGACACCAGTGGGTCATATCCTTTTTACCTTTTAGCCACTTGGTCAAGAGGAGACAAATCCTCAGGGGAGCAGTACAGTACTGAGTATATATCTTATTGGATGTGGCACCTATAGCAGAAACCAGAACAGGAGAGAATTCAGAGATTAGCATGTATTCAGAAGGACATTAAACAGAATACTGCAGTAAAGGTTACACCTCATTTATCCATATGTGTTAATTGCACATCAAAGAGCCAACAATCGTAACTACATAAAGCTAGTTACAAAGCAATTGTTTATTGGGAGAGAGGGAGTACAGCTGCAGGTCTGTATTAAAGGGCTGAGTATCATCTCTAAATCAGAAATTTAAACCACATTGTGGAAAATTAATAAAGAGCAAAGCAATAAGTGAAGCAGTAACTCACTTCTTCTATAAGAATACTACAGACAACACATAACCATTAGTGGATCGCCACCTAGTGGTCATTATAAGCAAACAAAGAAAATTATGTATCCACATATCAGTAAATATTTCTACATAAATAAACTGGTTGACAGAAAAAAATGTATTGAAGCTCCTTTTTAATGTGGGGGGGGGGGAGAAGGACTCCTTCTGGATATATAAATCTAATGGAACTTTGATTATTGAATATAAAAGAGGCTTGTTATAGGAAACAGCATGTAAAGAACAAAATACAATAATCTTAAATCTTCAAAATAAATATGGCGCATTCAAGTAAGAGAAAACAAAAGCGCACGGTCACAGATCATTTTAATAATAAGCTCCAATATGGTAAAGAATTAATGCATTAGAATCAAAGATGGACACTCATTATTCCTCTCTGAGGCAAGAGATAAAAACTTCAGTGATGGAACTCAAGAGAGATCTAAACTCTTTGGATGAACGCGAGCAGAAACGATCGAAAGAAAACATGAAGACTTGGCAATCGATCACACCAACCTTTTATCATATTATCAAAATCTAGCAGAAATGATCAGTGAACTTGAAATAAAGCTGGCGGACCTAGAAGATAGGTCACGCCAAAATAATATAAGGGTAAGAGGAATATCTGAAGATATTGGTCCATCTGAACTACTAGAATTTCTAATGGGCCTATTTAAGGAACTTCTGGGATCCCTCCAAGATGTGGACCCCCTAATTGATCGTGCTCATAGAGCACTTTGACCAAGGACAGCTCCTGCAGAAGCAACCAAAGAATGTATTCTCAGGGCAGCATTCCTAAAAAAAAGTCTCTTCCAGATAGATATAAAAACATAAAACTGTTTTCAGACCTCTCTTCCTTTACACTAACTAAAAGAAGATCCTTCATGCCAATTACACAATCACTCAAAAGGAATGGAATCAAGAACAGATGGGGATTCCCAGTGAAACTCTTCTTCTAGCATGATGGTAAATCATATACTATCACATTGCTAGAACAAGGGATCACGCTGTTGGACACTCTACATCTTTAAAATATGACAAACTCTCAAGCTTCTCCTACAATTGACAAGAGGAATCTCAGAGTCCAAGCTCCAGAGTGGAACCCTCTACCTAAAAGACCAAGTAATCCATCCAAGAAAAAATCACTTGGAACATGAACACAGCTAACAGAAACAAGAAAAACCGTTTGTGTAACTGTAGACTATGTTATATAAGAACTAATATTTTGGACCTTAACTTTGTAAAGGTTTAGTTCAGACTATGGTCTTCACTAGTATCAAAAGGTTCGATATCAAACAGGTTGTATTATATCAACTGCGTTCATGAAAGTTCTAGAACTTATGGACAGCAACCTAACGCCTAGATTTAGAGTTTGGCGTTAGCCGTCAAAAGCAGCGTTAAGGGGTCCTAACGCTGCTTTTTAATGCCAGCTGGTATTTAGAGTCAGGCAGGAAAGGGTCTACCGCTCACTTTCTTTCCTCGACTCGAGGCTACCGCAGATCCCCTAACGTCAATTGCGTATCCTATCTTTTCTATGGGATTTGCCTAACGCTGGTATTACAAGTCTTGGAAGAAGTGAGCGGTAGAGCCTCTACCGACAAGAATCCTACTATCAAAAAAAGTCAGTAGTTAAGAGTTTAATGGGCTAACGTGGGAACATAAAGCTCTTAACTACTGTGCTATAAAGTACACTAACACCCATAAACTACCTATGAACCCTTAAACCGAGGTCCCCCCACATTGCAAACCCTATAATACATTTTCTTAACCCCTAATCTGCCGCTCTGGACACCGCCGCAACCTACATTATACCTATGAACCCCTAATCTGCTGCCCCTAACATCACCGACACCTACATTATATTTATTACCCCCTAATCTGCCCCCCCAACGTCGCCGCCACCTACCTACACTTATTAACCCCTAATCTGCCGACTGGACCTCGCCGCCACTATTATAAATGTATTAACCCCTAAACCGCTGCACTCCCGCCTCGCAAACACTATAATAAATTTTATTAACCCCTAATCTGCCCTCCCTAACATCGCCGCCGCCTACCTACAATTATTAACCCCTAATCAGTCGCCCCCAACGTCGCCGCTACTATAATAAAGTTATTAACCCCTAAACCTAAGTCTAACACTAACCCTAACACCCCCCTAACTTAAATATAATTTAAATTAAACAAACTAAATTTACTATCATTAAATAAATTAATCCTATTTAAAACGAAATACTTACCTATAAAATAAGTTAATAAGTGTAGGTAGGTGGCGGCGACGTTGTGGGGGGGCAGATTAGGGGTTAATAAATATAATATAGGTGTCAGCGATGTTAGGGGCAGCAGATTAGGGGTTCATAGCTATAATGTAGGTTGCGGCGGTGTCCGGAGTGGCAGATTAGGGGTTAATAATAAAATGCAGGTGTCAGCGATAGCGGGGGCGGCAGATTAGGGGTTAATAAGTGTAAGATTAGGGGTGTTTAGACTCGGGGTTCATGTTAGGGTGTTAGGTGTAGACTTAGAGAGTGTTTCCTCATAGGAAACAATGGGGCTGCGTTAGGAGCTGAACGCTGCTTTTTTGCAGGTGTTAGGTTTTTTTCGGCCAGCTCAGCCCCATTGTTTCCTATGGGGATATCGTGCACAAGCACGTTTTTACCGCTACCGTAAGCAACGCTGGTATTGAGGGTTGAAGTGGCGCTAAATTATGCTCAACGCTCACTTTTCAGAGCCTAACGCAGCCATTCAGACAACTCGTAATACCAGCGTTGTCTTAAGGGTGCGCTGGGAAAAAAAGGAGCATTAGCACCGCGGGTCTTTACCGGCAAAACTCTAAATCTAGGCGTTAGATTGTTTCTTAAATAATACTATAGTTAACTTATATCCCTTCTGGATAAATACCATGTTGGTTTTATAGCATATACAACACTAAGGAAAGTTCATTTACACGCCCTTAGGTCGGTGAGAGAATTAACCACAGGTTAACATGTTTGTAATATGTTCATCCCAGGTTGATTAGATATAAGCTGAACCTGTTTATAGTTTTTTCTTCCTTGTTTTCTTGTTCTTTTGACAATTTAAGTCAGAAATAATTGTTTAGAATTCTACTCTATAAAAGTTCAGTTAAGACTAATGTCTTTATAAGTTTATAGGATTTTTGGATAATAGCCTTGGATTGTTTTCTAAAAGATACTAAAGTTAATACATATTCCTTATGGGTTAATGGCATATAGATCCTAGCATACAAACCACACTAAGGAAGGGATAATTATACCTCCTTAAGTTATTAGAATCCTTATCTAGAGATCAATATATTTGCAATTTGTTTATCCCAGATTGGCTGGAAATCTACTGAGCCTGACCATGTTCTGAAACGGTATAGTAAAAGGAATGCATGATAGATCCCAAGATTTATCTTAAAGTTCCAAAGACGAGTAATTGTATATCACAAGACATAGGACTATAAATAAAAATGTAAAAGAATGTAAGATTCTATATGTATGTGTGTATATTTTAATAGACAGTTTTACTCCTCCAGAAGACAACCCAATAACCTTACCCCCATCTTCATTCTAATAATTAGAATATACTATAATATAGACACCAATTCAGAGTTGTGTGTCCATTAATGTGAAAATCAATAATATAGATATTCTGTGATATTATTCTCCCCATCACAGAATTAATTAATTTAATTGTCCTTTATTATTTGATGATTCATATTTTCCCAGGATAACTGGGCTAATTTTTGAGCCTGCTGTTGATTTGAATGATCAATGTAGTGTCTATCTAGACTATAACCAGATAAATACAATTTTTAACTGTGCTGCTCCACGGGACTACCTTATACCTACTCTAATCTAAATTTCCCTTTTTGCATTTTTCTTTTATTTATTAACGGCTAGATTACGAGTTTTGCGTTATGAGTGAAAAAGCCTCATAACGCTGCTTTTTCACTACCGCTGGTATTACGAGTCTTGTAGTTATAGGCTGTACCGCACACCTTTTTGGCTGTCATGCAATGTAACTACCGCACTTTTTAAAAAGTCCTTTTTCAATGGGACTTCCATAGCGCCGGTATTACGAGTTTGCCTGTCCAGCCAAAAAGTGAGCGGCAGCCTATAACTACAAGATCCGTACCGTAAAGTGAAAGTCAGTAGTTATGGGTTTTACACTACAAAGCTGTAGCATAAAACTCATAACTAAAGTGTCACAAAGTACACTAACACCCATAAACTACCTATTAATCCCATAAACCGAGGCCCTCCCTCATCGCAAACACTAAAATAAAATTATAATCCCTAATCTGCCACTCCGGACATCGCCGCCACATATTAACCCCTAAACCGCCGCCCTCTCACCTCGTAAACACTAGTTAAATATTATTAACCCCTAATCTGCTGCCCCCAATGTCGTCGCCACCTACATACACTTATTAACCCCTAATCTGCTGTCCCTAACATCGCCGCAACCTACATTACTGTTATTAACCACTAATATGCTGCCCCCAAAATCACTGCAACCTAACTACACTTATTAACTGCCCCCAATGTCGCCACCACTATACTAAAGTTATTAACCCCTAAACCTAACCCTAAGTCTAACCCTAACGTAACCCTAACCCTAACAAGGGGGAGTGGACCAGGAGCGCTACAGCTAAAGGTGCTAAAAAATAAGACAATATGTTTGATACTTGGAAATATGACAAGGACAATAACGTATCTAAAATGAGACACAATTTAATTGACAAAAATAATAACAAGTAAAAACGGACGTCTCCGTAAGTAAAAACTTCTTAAGTTGCCGCCATATAAATATTGCAATAGCAGAAAGAGTTCGTGGTGCAAATAGAAATAGTCCAGTGTACACTTACAATTGCTCTATTCCGTGTTGGTTTGCTAGCAAACAAGGGCTTACCCCAGACCTTCCACTCGATGTTCTCTGTTGGTAAGTTACAGCCGTTAGCGCGATGACGTCCCTTATGTGGGCGCTGTCCCAGACGGGCTCTCTGATTGGACCAAATTCGGAAACAGCCGACAGCGATAATAGTGACTCTTTTAGCTATGGTATAGCAATCCTCCAGTGACAGATACCTGCTCTTAGTGCTAGATAGCACGCAAGGTACAGAATAAAAGCTGTGAGCGGACTTGATTATCTATAAGGAGTTCAGAGAGTTAGTTGCAAGTCTTTCCAATAGCTAATTATATTAGCGAATTTGCACAATCCTCAGTGAACACTTTGGTAGCTCCAGCTACAAGTAGTAAATCTTAGTGGTTGTTGCAGTACATCAACGCGTTTCTCCCTTTACAGGGCTTTCTCATCTTGAGAAAGCCCTGTAAAGGGAGAAACGCGTTGATGTACTGCAACAACCACTAAGATTTACTACTTGTAGCTGGAGCTACCAAAGTGTTCACTGAGGATTGTGCAAATTCGCTAATATAATTAGCTATTGGAAAGACTTGCAACTAACTCTCTGAACTCCTTATAGATAATCAAGTCCGCTCACAGCTTTTATTCTGTACCTTGCGTGCTATCTAGCACTAAGAGCAGGTATCTGTCACTGGAGGATTGCTATACCATAGCTAAAAGAGTCACTATTATCGCTGTCGGCTGTTTCCGAATTTGGTCCAATCAGAGAGCCCGTCTGGGACAGCGCCCACATAAGGGACGTCATCGCGCTAACGGCTGTAACTTACCAACAGAGAACATCGAGTGGAAGGTCTGGGGTAAGCCCTTGTTTGCTAGCAAACCAACACGGAATAGAGCAATTGTAAGTGTACACTGGACTATTTCTATTTGCACCACGAACTCTTTCTGCTATTGCAATATTTATATGGTGGCAACTTAAGAAGTTTTTACTTACGGAGACGTCCGTTTTTACTTGTTATTATTTTTGTCAATTAAATTGTGTCTCATTTTAGATACGTTATTGTCCTTGTCATATTTCCAAGTATCAAACATATTGTCTTATTTTTTAGCACCTTTAGCTGTAGCGCTCCTGGTCCACTCCCCCTTTTTAGTCATTTCACTTACCTATTTTGGGAAAACATAGGTATTCTCAGGAGTTTGGTGTGTTCACCCTGCGCTCACTGGTTTTAATATTTTTTGTTTTGTTTCTGTTTCCCTAACCCTAACACCCACTAACTTTAACATAATTACAATAATCCCAAATAAAAATTACAATTAATACCTAAATTATTCCTATTTAAAAGTAAATAAATACTTACCTGTAAAATAAAAACTAACGCCTAGATTTAGAGTTTTGCGTTAGCCGTCAAAACTAGCGTTAGGGGCTACTAACGCTGGTTTTGGGCTACCGCTGGTATTTAGAGTCGTGTAGGTAAGGGTCTAACGCTCACTTTCCAGCCGTGACTTTTCCATACCGCAGATCCCCCTACGCCATTTGCGTATCCTATCTTTTCAATGGGATCTTTCTAACGCTGGTATTTAGAGTCTTGGCTGAAGTGAGAGTTAGAACTCTAACGACAAAACTCCAGCCGCAGAGAAAAGCCAGGAGTTAAGAGCTTTTTGGGCAAACGCCGGTTCATAAAGCTCTTAACTACTGTGCTCTAAAGTACACTAACACCCATAAACTACCTATGCACCCCTAAACCGAGGTCCCCCCACATCGCCGCCACTCTAATAAAATTTTTTAACCCCTAATCTGCCGACCGCACACCGCCACAACCTACGTTATCCCTATGTACCCCTAATCTTCTGCCCCTAACACCGCCGACCCCTATATTATATTTATTAACCCCTAATCTGCCCCCCCCAACGTCGCCGCCACCTACCTACAATTATTAACCCCTAATCTGCCGACCGGACCTCACCGCTACTATAATAAAGTTATTAACCCCTAAGCCTCACTCCCGCCTCAAAAACCCTATAATAAATAGTATTAACCCCTAATCTGCCCTCCCTAACATCGCCGACACCTAACTTCAATTATTAACCCCTAATCTGCCGACCGGACCTCGCCACTACTCTAATAAATGGATTAACCGCTAAAGCTAAGTCTAACACTAACACCCCCCTAAGTTAAATATAATTTTTATCTAACAAAATAAATTATTTATTATTAAATAAATTATTCCTATTTAAAGCTAAATACTTATCTGTAAAATAAACCCTAATATAGCCACAATATAACGAATAATTATATTGTAGCTATTTTAGGATTAATATTTATTTTACAGGCAAGTTTGTATTTATTTTAACTAGGTACAATAGCTATTAAATAGTTAATAACTATTTAATAGATACCTAGTTAAAATAATTACAAAATTACCTGTAAAATAAATCCTAACCTAAGTTACAATTAAACCTAACACTACACTATCAATAAATTAATTAAATAAAATACCTACAATTATCTACAATTAAACCTAACACTACACTATCAATAAATTAATTAAATAAAATACCTACAAATAAATACAATTAAATAAACTAACTAAAGTACAAAAAATAAAAAAGAACTAAGTTACAAAAAAATAAAAATAATTTACAAACATTATAAAACTATTACAACAATTTTAAGCTAATTACACCTACTCTAAGCCCCCTAATAAAATAACAAAGCCCCCAAAATAAAAAAATGCCCTACCCTATTCTAAAATAAAAATTGAAAAGCTCTTTTACCTTACCAGCCCTTAAAAGGGCCTTTTGCAGGGCATGCCCCAAAGAAAACAGCTCTTTTGCCTGTAAAAAAACATACAATACCCCCCCAACATTACAACCCACCACCCACATACCCCTAATCTAACCCAAACCCCCCTTAAATAAACCTAACACTAAGCCCCTGAAGATCTCCCTACCTTATCTTCACCACGCCGGGTATCACCGATCCGTCTAGAAGAGGCTCCGAAATCTTCATCCAAGCCCAAGCGGGGGCTGAAGAGGTCCATCATCCGGCTGAAGAGGTCCATCATCCGGCTGAAGTCTTGATCCAAGCAGGGGCTGAAGAGATCCATCATCCGGCTGAAGTCTTCTATCAAGCGGCATCTTCAATCTTCTTTCTTCCGGCTCCATCTTCATCCCGCCGATGCTGAACATCCACCCTGGCCGACAACTTCCCGACGAATGACGGTTCCTTTAAGGGACGTCATCCAAGATGGCGTCCCTCGAATTCCGATTGGCTGATAGTATTCTATCAGCCAATCGGAATTAAGGTAGGAAAATTCTGATTGGCTGATGGAATCAGCCAATCAGATTCAAGTTCAATCCGATTGGCTGATCCAATCAGCCAATCAGATTGAGCTTGCATTCTATTGGCTGTTCCGATCAGTCAATACAGTAGATTTGCATAATCAACACATGCATGATAAGAAGACAATGCAATAGCACTTAGTCTGAACTTCAAATGAGTAGTAGATTTTTGTTAAATAAATTGTAAAGTTATGTCTATTTCCACTCCCCCTGTATCATGTGACAGCCATCAGCCAATCACAAATGCATATACGTATATGCTGTGAATTCTTGCACATGCTCAGTAGGAGTTGGTGACTCAAAAAGTCTAAATATAAAAAGACTGTGCGCATTTTGTTAATGAAAGTAAATTGGAACGTTGTTTAAAATTGATACTGAAAAATTAGGAAAACAATTTATAACAATTTCTAAAAAAAATAATCTGTAGCTAAATATCTCCAAATAAATTCATTATGTTGTCCTGATTTTAGGAACACTCCATGGGGCTGATTTATCATGGCCCGTATTGTGCCTAATGCACCTGTTTCCACGCGAGCCTTTGAGCTCGCTGGAAACAGGAGTTAAGAAGCAGTGGTTTTAAAGCCACTGCTCCTTAACTCGTCCGCTGCCTCTGAGGCTGCGGACATCAATCCGCCCAATCTCATACGATCTGGTTGATTGACACCCCCTGCTAGGGGCGGCATTGCACAAACAGTTCACCAGAACTGCTTGTGCAATGATAAATGCCGACGGCGTATGCTGCCTGCAGTTATCGATGTCCGCAAACACTTGATAAATCGGCCCCCATATGTCTATGTTTCCAAGTAATTTGTAGCAAATATAGGCCATTTTTTAAATGTGATCACAGTGACTAGCTGTCACTGTAATCTTATGACTATAGGCTACCTTTTTGTGTATAACTGGACTGCCTCACTCCTGAGACATCCAGTGATTGGCCACTGAGCCTGATACCAGTATGCACTGAGGCATGCTTGCATTCAGACTCCATTTTAAAGACTAGGAAACCCCAAAATGTTCTTTTATGATTTAGATAGAACATACAATTTTAAATAACTTTCCAATTTACTTCTATTATCACATTTTCTTCATTATCTTGTTACCCTTTCCTAAAGGAACAGCATTGGCAGCTTGCTGAACACATCTAGTTAGCCAATCACAAGAGACAAATGTGTGCAGGCAACAATCAGCAGCTAGCTTCCACTAATGTAGGATATGTGCATATTCTTTTCAACAATGGATACAAAGAGAACGAAACACATTTGAAAATAAAAGTAAACTTAAAAGTGTCTTAAAATTGTATGCTCTATCTAAAATACTTTTTTTGGGTTTAATGTCCCTTTAAGGGACAGTCAACACCAGATTTTTTGTTGTTTAAAAAGATAGATAATCCCTTTATTATCCATTCCCCAGTTTTGCATAACCAACACAGTTTTAATAATACACTTTTTACCTCTGCAATTACCTTGTATCTAAGCTTCTACAAGCTGCCCCTTTATTTCAGTTCTTTTGACAGACTTGCATTTTAGCCAATCATTTTAGCCAATCATTGCTCACTCCTAGGCAACTTCACATGCGTGAGCTCAATATTATCTATATGAAACACATGAACTAACGCCCTCTAGTGGTGAAAAACTGTCAAAATGCATTCAGATTAGAGGTGGCCTTCAAGGTCTAAGAAATTAGCATATGAACCTCCTAGGTTTAGCTTTTATCTAAGAATACCAAAAGAACAAAGCAAAATTGGTGATAAAAGTAAATTACTAAATTACATGCCCTATTTAAATCATGAAAGTTTATTTTGTACTTGACTGTCCCTTTAAGTATACAATCAATGTGACTGTCCTAGTGATTGTATACACAGTAACCCATTGTTGACAGTTACTGTACTGCTGCTGGCTAGTCTCACATGCAGGCTTACAGCAGCAGTATGAGATCCACGCTGATCACAGAATGTATAACATGAATGAAGGCACCCCACTGGCAGGCATGGGATCACAGGGACACCCTGCCTCTGCAATCACTAGCCTGGGGTGACCACCGTGACCTGTATTACACTATTTCTGCATGCCTCATTCTAGGGCGCTAACAACCCAGGACATCAGCCCCATACAGGGTATGGCGCTGGTCCTTAAGTGCTTAAAGACCAACATCGTACAGCATCATTAAGGGGTTACAAATACCAGTAACCACCTAGTGAGGTGACATGGCATACATTGTTATTATATATGTACATTGTAATTTAATGTGCAGGACTGAAAATATATTTATGCCATGCATGTCTTTGAACAATACTCAGGTGTTTTATATATATAGTGCCAGAACTACATACGCATTACTAAGGCATAATACAGTGTCAGCACTATGCTCTGTTATATCTTCACATCATGCTTAGCCTCCAGCATGGAACAGGTTAACAGGACAGCAGTCGCAAATAGATTGGTGTCTACAATCTCAGGCATAGGGCTCCATTTATTAAGCAGGGGATGTTGCTTCGGAGTCCCAGCCTGAAACAGAAGTTAAGAAGCCACGGTCATAAGACCGCTGCTCCTTAACTTGTCCGCCACCTTTTAGGTGGCGGATTGAAATCATCCCAATCAGATATGATCGGAATGATTGACAGCCCCTGCTAGCAGCCGATTGGTCGCCAGTGAGCAGCGGGCAGCATTGCACAAGCATTTCACTAGAAATGCTTGTGCAATGTTAAATGCCGACAGCGATCTGACATGATTTGCTACAGCGAATTATGTCAGCTCAACTATTAATAAATCTACCCCTTAGTGTGGGGTATGTGGGTGACTTTATGCAGAAAAAAAATATTAAATTTATATAAAAATAAAATGCTCTAATGAGCATTGCACATTTATGTTCCTTTAAACATTCAATTTACCATGTGATTGTAACTGCTAAATTAATTGCAACATCTTCCATGATTCATCAGATATAGGATCTGCGGTAGTTCAAATAATAGTTTTCAACAGCAAGTAAGAGAAATGTAAATAAACTCATAGGGGTCGATTCATCAAGCTCCGTATGAACTGCTGGTGCAATACCGCCCCCTGCAGATTCGCGGCCAATTAGCCACCAGCAGGGGGTGTCAATCAACCTGACATTTTCGGCAATGTCTGTCTGCAGTCTCAGAGCAGACGGACAGGTTATGGAGCAGCGGTCTTTAGACCGCTGCTTCATATCTTGTGTTTCTGGCGAGCCTGAATGCTCGCCAGAAACACGGGGCACCAAGCTCCATACGAAGCTTGATAAATAGGCCCCTATGTGTGTACGTGTGTGTATGTCTGTGTGTGTGTGTATGTATGTATGTGTGTATGTGTATATCTGCGTGTCTGTGTGTGTATGTATGTATGTGTGTGTATATCTGTGTGTGTGTTTGTATGTGTATATGTGTGTGTGTCTAATAGTGTATGTCTGTATGTGTGTGTCTAATAGTGTATGTCTGTATGTGTGTGTCTAATAGTGTATGTCTGTGTGTGTATGTATGTATGTGTGTGTGTGTGTGTTTGCATGTGTATATATGTGTGTGTCTAATAGTGTATGTCTGTATGTGTGTGTCTAATAGTGTATGTCTGTGTGTGTGTATGTATGTATGTGTGTGTATATCTGCGTTTCTGTGTGCGTATGTATGTATGTATGTGTGTGTGTGTGTGTATGTCTGTGTGTGTGTTTGTATGTGTATATGTGTGTGTGTCTAATAGTGTATGTCTGTATGTGTGTGTGCATGAGTATGTATGTGTGTATGAGTATGTATGAATGAGAGTGTATGTGTGTATATATATATATATATATATATATATATGTATGTATATACTATATCTGTGTGTGCGTGTATATGTGTATATGTGTGTGTGTGTATTATAGTCTACGTCTGTATGTGTGTGTGTATGAGTATGTATGTGTGTGTATGTGTGTATGAGTATGTATGTGTGTATGAGTATGTATGAATGAGAGTGTATGTCTGTCTTTGTGTGTGTGTGTGTGTGTATATATGTGTGTGTATGTCGATTGTAAATTCCCAAGGGAATAAGGCCCTCAATTCCTCCTGTATGTGTTTGTAAAATTTTGTCTTGTCTCTTACAAGTTTGATATTATTATTTTATTTACATGAATTGTACCCATGGACAGCGCTGCGGAATATGTTGGCGCTTCATAAATAAAGTATAATAATAATAATAATAATAATAATAAAATATGTATGTGTATGTATATGTCTGTGTATATATATTTACATATACTGTATATATATATATATATATATATATATATATATATATATATATGTATGTATGTATGTGTGTGTGTGTGTGTGTGTGTGTTTGTGTGTATGTATATGTCTCTGTGTGTATGTAAGTCGAAGGAAGAACAAGGAGTGGCATTTTGCATGACTTTCCCTCTACAATCATCAGATATCATCCCAACTGAACATCTTTGGGGACATTTGAGAAGGGAATAGGCAAAACACTGAGACACTCTCTGGCGTTTCCTAAACAAGTGCTGGATTAATGTGTTTTGTAAAATTCTGGACAAATGTGCCAAATGAATGCAAAACAGAATATGGATTTGTGACTTCACATACCGCACACAGACTACAAAAAAACTACAGACATATTACACAGATACTACACACACAACACAAACATACATACAATACCACTAAATACCACACAAGCATTACACACACTACACAAATACTAAACACACCACACATATACTAAACTATATGCACAACACAAACACTATATATTACACAATAGAACACAAATACACCACACAAACCTTACACACACACTACACATATAACACAATTACTACAAACAACACAGAAACACTTCACATACATACACACATTTTTTTACAATCGAAACACAGGAAATTCAATGGGGCATATCTATCAAGCTCCGTATGGAGCTTGAAGCCCCGTGTTTCTGGTGAGCCTTCAGAAACACCGGTTATGAAGCAGCAGTCTAAAGACCGCTGCTCCATAACCTGTTCGCCTGCTCTGAGGAGGCGGACATACATCGCCACATTTCAACCCAATTCGAATACGATCGGGTTGATTGACAGCCCCCTGCTAGCGGCTGATTGGCCACGAATCTGAAGGGGGCGGCGTTGCACCAGCAGTTCACAAGAGCTGCTAGTGCAATGCTGAAAGCAGAGAGCGTATTGCTCTCCGCATTCAGCGAGGTCTGTCGGACATGATCCGCAATGTCAGATCAGGTCCGACAGGCCTTTCATAAATAGGCCCCAATGGCTATAATCATATTAATTCCAGCATTTAAATTTCTCAATCAAATGTTAAAAAATGTATTATTGCGCTATTGCTTGCATGTAACTCTGGGGTTGATCACAATCCTTTAGAAAAGCTTATCAAATAATTTATGTTAATGGTGAATTTTGTAGAAAGATCTTTAGATAAACTTTTATGATCGACCCATATGTGTATAATATCTGCAAAGAAATTAAACACAGAGGGCCAGATATTAAGTGGTGTGCTAAATAACTTTTTTGCTTTTGTGCTAACTGCGCTCAAAGTAAAAATTTTGCACTGCCAAGTTTGCATGTAAAAAGTTAGTGCAAGAGTGAGAGTCCGATGTGCGCTAACTACAAGTGTATGTGTGTGTGGGCCATAGTTTATTTAATGCATTTTGTATGTGTTTTGTGCAACTTCTTTCTTTTACCTTTACAGTTTACTTCAAGTTTACTTCAAGTCTCAAATAACGTTAAATATTATAGCGCAGCTTCAGCTTGCACTCCAGCGCAAACTATAACTTTTAACTTGTAATACCAGCACAAATTAGCCCGGTTGGGATATCCATTGAAAGTATAGGTTGCACTTGAGTGAAGCGGGCTGCACTTACCCCTCTCTGGTTAGCAGTAGCACACTTCCCCATGGACTTGTAAAATCAAAGTTGTCAAGCGATATTGGTTTTCACTCACTCGCTATCATTAGTGAGCCACTAGTAATCTGGCCCATAGTTACATTCAACTCCAGAGCAGCAATGAGCTGTGGGGAGCTAGCTGAATACATGTGGTGAGCCAATGACAAGAGACAAATGTGCATACCTGCCAATCACTAGCTAACTCCAAGCAGTGTAGAGTAATGGCAGGGCTGTGGGCAGAGCTGAGGCATGTCATGGTCGCAGAAGAGTCATGGCAGAGCTATAGTCTAAAACAGATCCAAAGCCACTCCCTAACCACCTCTCCAAAGTGGCTACAATGAAACAGGATAAAGGAGCTAAGATGGGAGGGCGCTATAGCAAGAAAAAGTACCACACTTAATCTCTAATGAAAATGTATTTTAATAAAACTAAAAATATAAACAAATATGGGACAGGATATACTATCGCCAGCAATAAAGTTTAGGGACGTCTCCCTCGAACAAAAAATAAGTAATTATAAAAATAAATTGACTAAATACATTACTAAAATACCACCATGTCTAAAATACAAAATCTAAAATTGCAAAAAATCGACCATATAATAATAACAAAGATATTCCAAGATTAAAAGGGTTAACAATCAAATGGATAAATATAAAAGCAGTCTATATCACACTGTGACTGTGTGTAAATCCGTTAATGTTCATTAGCCGACAATGGCTGTAATCCAAAAATAGTGCTAATTTGGCAACCTTGTTGCAATTGAGGAGTAAAATTGCCAATTTTGTTGAAAGAACAATAATCCACCTTATATATGGAGTAGATTTTGATACTCGTAGGGTGTAGGAAGAGTAAGTCTTTATAAAATAGTCAGTGTGTTGTGAAAAAGAAAACGCTCCAGGGCGTCTTACCATAACCTTCTGTTCAGCCAGAAACAAGCCGCTCAGGATGTTTTGATGGCAGTTGCCACACAGTGAGATATGCAGAGATCAGAGCTCTAAGGCGTATTACCATATGGCTGGTGTCAAGCCGTTCAGCTTACAACGATAGCGGTTCCTCCCAGTAAGTGTGTACGGTTCAGGGCTTGAAATAGCCCTAAGTCGGGTGAAACGCGTAGAAGAAGGAGAGTTGCTTGTCCTGCTTAGAGCAACAAATACTAGGTACCTAGTTTTCAAACCCGCGCGTGATATACGCTAAGTGCGGGATCTATCTACATCTTTATTCCTGCTGCTGCACAAGACTTCGGTCTGGTCTGTTGAGACGCTGATACCGGCAGTTTCGAGGTGAGGTGTAGACTGTACCAAGCACAGGGGGTGTTCGGAAGGGCCGGTATGTTCACTAGAGTAAATGTATGCTGGTAGCGGTGACTTTAAAGTGTGCTCCCTGGTCCTCTCCCTGGTCCTCTCATGTTTTTGTTTCATGAACCCCTTATTATTAGGGTGACCATATTGCCACTTTAAAAAGGGACACATATGAAAAATACATATGTCAAAGCTGTTTTCAGGGCTGTTTAAAGAAATGTTTTGTATAAGAACCCAGACATATGTATTTTTTATGTGTCCCTTCTTAAAGTGGCAATATGGTTAGCCTACTTATTATGGTATTATACTTTTAAGTGTCTGAGCCCCTTGTCACTCAGCCCTTACACACTCCCCCGCTGATACCCATATGCCCACACGTGCAGCTTGCAGCTTCTTCTGGGCCCCGATCCCCGCAGAGTGTTCAGCATGGAGGAGGACTGGGCAGCTTAGAGCTTCCTGGGGAGTCTTCTGCAGGATTTTCCACTGCAAGTAACTACACAAAAATGTGTATTCGCCTGTGTAGCCAAAAATGCTAGCACCAGCCCTGAACTGAGGTATATAATGGTTGGGGCAGAGTCAAGTAAGGGTTGTGGGAAGAGCCAAGGGATATCATAGTAATGACAGAGTCAAGGAAAGGTTGCTGATGGAGCCAAGGAATGTAATGATTTGAACAGAATCATGGCAGAGTTGTGGAAGGACCCGAGATATGTCATGGTCAGGGCAAAGTCAGAGTCAAACCATATCATGTTTGGGGCAGAGTCAAGAAAGAGTTGTGAGCAGAGTCAAGGCATGTCAGGGTTGTTGGTGGATCCAAGGTATGTCATGATTGGGGCAAAGTTATGGCAGAGTTGTGGTAAGAGCAAAGGCATGTCATAATTGGGGCAGGGTCATGGCATAGTTGTGGATGGAGCCAAGGAATTTCATGGTCAGGGCAATGTTGTCATGGAACTGGGGCAGTTCCTGAAAACCAGGATATTGGCCTTGTTCAGATGCTGCTGTTGGGATGTGGGCCAGACTTTTGGCAGGCAAAAAAAATAAATATTCTTAATGCGTAAATGCTGTTCTTTCACATGCATGAAAATATGAGTGCAATGAGCACAATTCCCCTTTAAGAGCCATGGATAAGCAATTTGCTTTATGTACATATGAGTCAATCACATAATCAAAAAAATCATAATCTAAATTCAGATATTTCAACAGTAAAATGAATCCTTGCGTGCATAAGAGGGGTGGAGATGTAGATGCCAAATGCTTTCTTTGTTACACGACTGAGCCTGCCAAACCTTCAGCTCCTTCTGCACTCCTCTCATCCCACTTCACACTTATATTAAGGGCTATTTGATATCACCAACTCCCAATTTAGAAAATGTTTTTCACAGAAGGATTTCATGGTTTGTGTGCTAATGTTTTCCATAGTGTTGGAGGGAGAGCTACAGTACTATAAGATAGGTTGCCTACATTTACCCAAACAAATCACATCATTCCATAGTGATAAAGTGGGAGGCAGATCTGATATCTATCAAAGAGTAATATGTGGCTACAGTCTATTTCAGAGAGATGGAGGCTTAAAAAGGGATTCAGCTAATTGAGTTAATAAGATGTTTGCTGCACAAGGGCAGTCAGTGTTGATAATCTTTCCATCTGAAACATAATCTAACTTTATGATATTGGTGCTCCCGCTATGCATTATATGTAAACCAAATGAAATGTATATAATTACCATTTTCCAGACTGTAAACATTTCAAACTTGTTGAGTTTATACTATTGAAATAAATTAAAATTGTTTAAAAACACTAAATAAGCAGTTTTGTGATAAAATAAGCACTGGCAATTTGCATTAGTAATCTGTTATACGGGTATAAAAGGTAAAAATATCATCATTCTCTCTGTGTTACTGGCATCCTAGGGGTTATCAAAGCGCTGTGTGCATGTCTAAGTATTTATGTGTTACTGGCATCCGAGACGGTAAAATTATTGTTGTTTCGTGTTTTCTAGTATCTAAGAGGGATAAATAAATACTGCTATGTATGTGTTACAAGGGGGTAAAATCACTGCCTTATAAATGTTACCAGCTGAAAGAGTTAAAATATTAACTGTTCTATGTATGTTCCTGGTAGCCAAGTATTAAAAAAATCACTGCTGTGTTTGTTACTGGCAGCTAAGATTTTTCGTATTAAGCTCTGCCCCAGGTTTGTCTGATGTTAACTGCCTAAGTCACTGGATGTTAACCCCAATTGCCTGTGAGTGCAGGTGACTACCCAGAGCTGTGCGTTTTGCCAGTTGCATGGGATATGTAGCCACATCAGTTTAAGAGTGTAGCCCACCTCCTTGTTTATATATATCAGGACACGATTGACCCAAATAACTCAGATTTTGTCCTTCCATGAGACAACAAATTGGCACTCAAAGTTCTTCATGCATATGTCTAATGTGTAATGTTTCAAGGGTCCATCCCACATCTTCAAGACCAATATGGTATACTTTGTGTCTTGAAGAAAGAGGAATGATCCTTGAAATGTCACACTTTAAACCTACACAAAGGGCTCCATTTATCATTAAACAGATGGACAAGGCTCCTTGTTTGTCCAGTGCCACCCACTGTTCTCGCTTGACCAATAGCGTGATACCAGGACCTGTCATTCACCATGTGCTTGACACTCTGGGTTTTAAGTTAATTGATGCACTAGGTAGAGCTGGGATGTCACTAAAGTAAAACTAAATACATGCTTAGATGCTGTGTAGAGTCCTATATAATCTTATCATATTTATCAATACCATGACACACAGTTACTTAACAATATTTGTTTGACTCTCCTGAAAAGCCTTTTACACTAACAGTTCTGAAAGCAATGCTATTATGGTGATCTCCCAATTACCCTAGCTAATATTACCAATAAATAAAAAAACAACTTCAGGCTACATTTAGTAACTAGTTATTAAACACCTTCTGGCATTGGACGGTAGATCAGAATTGGGTTGTATCTAATGTGTGCGGTAGAAATTAATATAGACCTCATTGCATCATTTAGCCAATGCGGCTTGGTCAAGAAAACTATTCCAAGAAAGGATGGCCTGTCTTATGGTACATTTGATTTTAGAGATTGATGCAAGGGAATCCCTATATTAAATAACAAGTTACTAAGGACGAATCCCTGTCTTACCTTACAGAGGGGGTGCAGTCTTTAAAACTATATGACAGGCTTCGAGATCATTTGACACTCAGCATCTGATTGCTCACACGCCTTAGCCTCTTGAATTTCATACAGAGCCCTTCATCTAGTATGGGCACCTGCTTGCTTCAGTAATATTTTCTATGCATCACATCTCAACAAGAAGACTGATAGCAGCAGGTGCTAGAGGTGGGGTTAACAGTGTCCCCTCTTGCTTTAGTGCAGCAATACCTACATTCAGTTAAAGGGGCAGTAAACACCTGGACATTTTAATTTTAGCTGTTTTGTAATATAACTTTGCACTATACTTTACATTTTTATTTTGCCACCTTTTGCGTATTTTAGATGAAAGTTTTGTGGATTTTCCAATGTCAGAACTTGTTAAGCATACTGCTGACTTACCAAGACTAACCCTTCTTCCTAGCTTTCCTTAACTGGCTTTGATAACAACTGCAAAACAATGCACTTTATACTAACATTATAACTGTGACCAACCTCGTTGTTTGCAGATTCAAGCCTGGAAACAAGATGCTAATTTGTTTTATAAATGTTTAGCTTTGGCTGATATCTTATTCTATAGTAAGGCTACAGAAATGTTTTGTAAACACTGTAATGAATCATGTCTGCTCGACCTCGCTAAATGTTGTCAGAATTTAACATTGTACAGGCATTTCTGGTAAAATGCTTGTGCAATGACGCACCCTGCTCACTCACGGCCAATCGGCCACAAGCAGGGTCTGTCAATCATCATGTTTGGATTGGATCGGGATAATTTCAGTCCGCCACCTAAAAGGTGGCTAAGAAGTTAAGGAGCAGCGGTCTTAAAACCGCTGCTTCTTTACTTCCGTTTCTGGAGGACCAGAAACGATGGGGCACAATAAATCGACCCCATTGTATTTATTGTCGCTATAAATTAATTGAGAATATCAAGAAGTACTGCAGAATGCCATTGGTAGAGGCATAAAGCACTATATGTATATTTCCAACAGATATAATGCACAATAGAAGGGTTCAAAATGATAATTAAAGGGGCATGATACCCACATGTTGAAGCACTTGAAAGCGATGCTGTTGCGCTGCACTGCTCTAGCCGTTTCTAGGGACGCAGTGCCTGCTGTTATGCTCGTTGCCTAGGGGGAGTCGGCTCCTCTCTGCGTGTGGCGGTGACGTCATCGCCGCACGCTTTCCCTGTTCTGAAGCCGGTCGGATCTCCTGTGGCGCGAACCCTGTGCCTATGTAAGTAACTCACTTGCTACCTATCACTGCCCAAGTATAGGTGTTACTTACTGTTCTCCTGGATGTTCTTTATTCTTATGCTGGACTGTTATATTGTTGCTGACCCTTGCTTGTCTGACCACTCTTCCTGTTTACCCCTTAACTGCTGGATTGATATACTGCTGCTGAACTCTGCTTGTCTGACCACTCTGCCTGTTTACCCCTTAACTGCTGGATTCAGGCCCAGACTGGCCATCAGGCATAGCGGGCATTTGCCCGGTGGGCCACTGGTCCCCTTAACCCTGCCCAGCTCTTAATTATAACCCACACCGACACTCTACTTTGTTGATGTTCCCTCTAACCCTTTCCTTGGTCCCGCGCACCTGTCAATAAAGGCAGCGCATCACAGGGGGCCTTGATCATCCTGGAGATGCCACCTGCACGCCAAAAGTCTGTCAGTGGCACAGTGTGCAGTTGCTGTAGCGCCGACCAGCACAGTGGCAGCATCATGGAGGAGTCTGTGTTAAGGAGTGGTGAAAGCAGGAGCTTCTATAATAAAATAGTGAGTAACACACTTGGGAGCTTAATATGCACTGTGCAGCAGCAGTGCAGACCCCCAACCAGGGCCGTTTTTAGCGGCGGGCAAACCAGACTGTAGCCCGGGGCACCAAGGAAGCATTAGGATAAAAAACGTATGTCTGTCACTGTGTCTGACCACGCAGTGCAGGGAGAAGGCCATAAAACCGGTGTTCTGTCGAGAACTCCAATCTGTCGAAAACTCCAATCTGACGTCACTTCTGGTATTTCCATACATCTGATTGGTCCGTGTCCAGTGAGTGACAGGATTCACAACAAATCAGATAGGCCCTGTAATCGCCTATCTTCATTATCTATTTTGCTTCCGCCTTGGGGGTTCAAGGGGGGGTTTACTTGGGGTGTATGCCAAAGGGTCTGCGGTAGGGATGGGCGAATGTTTCACAAAATTCAAAAAATGAAACGAATTTTAATACTTTCGTTTGTTCGAATTGAATTTCGAATGTTTACATAACATTCTAACATTCAATTTTCGAATGTTCGGTTTTGAATTTTACGATTACATTTGAAAATATTAGTTTCGAAAAATTCAAATTTATATTTGTAATAGTATTTCTAATGCTTTCTTTAAATGTAATATTCGAATTATGCAATATTCGAATTCGAAAAATTCGAATTTATATGTTTGTAATAGTATTTCTAATGCTTTCTTTAAATGTAATATTCGAATTATGCAATATTCTATATAGAAACATTCAAAATTATATATTTGTATCTATTATGTATCAATTTACTAGATTCCCTAATCCTTACCACATGAACTATTGAACTTCTGAATAGTATTTGTTAAATAGAATGTTAAATTCAAAATTTCGAATGTGGACATTCTATCTAATTATAAACATTTGAATTCGAAAGTGACATTCAAAAACTGTAAATAGCATTTGATTATAGAATTTTTAAGAATATTCGTTCTTATCAACATTCGGATTTATAATTCGAATTTCGGTAATAACATTCGTTCTAAAATTCGAATTTGGAAATTTACACATTTGCCCATCCCTAGTCTGCGGTGGCCCCCGAGACAGAGGCAAAACAGATATTAAAATAAATGAGTCACCGGAAGTTTTTGACAAATTGGAGTTCTCGACAGAACACCGGCATCCTGAAACAGGGCAATTTGCAAAATAAACAAATTTCTCTCGTAGGCTGCCTTCTCCACGCTGAAAGCCCAACCCCCGCTACTGTCTTCACTGCTATGTTCACTGCTGGCCCTCTCCCTACACTGGGTGGTCAGACACAGTGACAGGTAATGCTCAAAATGCTGTATCTCCAAGGGAGTCTCTGCTGCAACTAGTCAGACTGCTTCCTGCTATAAGACATTGATGCCTATTTATCAAATCTCTGTCGAGTCTGCAGGGGGTGGGTGCACGTACTCGATCGGGTTGAATTGTGGCGATTCCTGTCCGCCTGCTCAGAACAGGCGGACAGGGTTATGGAGCAGCAGTCTTTAGACCGCTGCTTCATAACTGCTGCTTCATAACTGCTTCATAACTGCTGTTTCTGGCGAGTCTGAAGACTCGCCAGAAACACGAGCCCACAAGCTCCATATGTGTGTGTGTGTGTGTGTGTATATATATATATATATATATATATATGTGTGTGTGTATATATATATATATATATATATTTATATATGTGTGTGTGTGTGTGTGTGTGTGTATATATATATATATATATATATATATATATATACAAATATATAATATATATATATCCTATATAATAAATGGCCAAGTATGTTTTTCAGATGCAGTCATGCGCAGTAGAGACTGCACGTGACAAACATACCTGGCCGTTTGAATCAGGGAGTGTGGCCGACGGGAGCGTCGAGATGGGGGCGTGGCCGGGCATGGCAAGGAGCGTGACCAGACGCAGCAAGGGGTGTGGCCAAGCGGATGTCGTCGCGATGGGGCGTGGCCAGGCGGGGTGCCGCGATGGGGGCATGGCGAGAGAGGCAAAGACTTTCAATTAAGACAGAGCAGGAGAGGGGGGGAGAGAGCCAAAGAGGAAAGAGAGCCAAAGAGGAGAGAGTGCCAAAGAGGAGAAAGAGCAAAAGAGGAGAGAGAGCCAAAGAGGGGGAGAGAGAGCCAAAGAGGGGGGGGAGAGAGAGCCAAAGAGGGGGGGAGAGCCAAAGAGGGGGGGGGAGAGAGCCAAAGAGGGGGGAAGAGAGCCAAAGAGGGGGGGAGAGAGCCAAAGAGGGGGGGAGATCCAAAGAGGGGGGGGAGAGAGCCAAAGAGGGGGGAGAGAGAGAGAGAGAGCCATAGAGGAAAGAGAGCCAAAGAGGAGAGAGAGAAAAAGAGGAGAGAGAGCCAAAGAGGGGGGAGAGAGAGCCAAAGTGGGGGGAGAGAGAGCCAAAGAGGGGGGGAGAGAGCCAAAGAGGGGGGGGGAGAGAGCCAAAGGGGGGAGAGAGCCAAAGGGGGGGAGAGAGCCAAAGGGGGGGGAGAGCCAAAGAGGGGGGAGAGAGAGAGCCAAAGAGGAGAGAGAGCCAAAGAGGAGAGAGAGCAAAAGAGGGGAGAGAGCCAAAGAGGGGGGAGAGAGAGTCAAAGAGGGGGGAGAGAGAGCCAAAGGGGGGGGGGAGAGCCAAAGAGGGGGGGAGAGAGCCAAAAGAGGGGGGAGAGAGCCAAAGAGGGGGGAGAGAACAAAAGAGGGGGGAGAGAACAAAAGAGGGGGGAGAGAGAGAGCCAAAGAGGAAAGAGAGCCAAAGAGGAGAGAGAGCCAAAGAGGAGAGAGAGAAAAATAGGGGAGAGAGCCAAATAGGGGGGAGAGAGAGCCAAAGAGGGGGGAGAGAGAGCCAAAGAGGGAGGGAGAGAGCCAAAGAGGGGGGGGAGAGCCAAAGAGGGGGAAGAGAACAAAAGAGGGGGGAGAGAACAAAAGAAAGGGGGGAGAGAGAGCAAAAGAAAGGGGGGAGAGAGCCAAGAAGTGTGTGTGTGTATATATATATATATATGTGTGTGTGTGTGTATATATATATATATATATATATATATATGTGTGTGTGTGTGTATATATATATATATATATATGTGTGTGTGTGTATATATATATATATATATATATATGTGTGTGTGTGTGTGTGTATATATATATATATATATATATATATATATGTGTGTGTGTATATATATATATATGTGTGTGTGTGTGTATATATATATATATATATATATATATATATATATGTGTGTGTGTGTATATATATGTGTGTGTGTGTATATATATATATATATGTGTGTGTGTGTGTGTGTGTGTATATATATATATATATATATATATATATGCGTGTGTGTGTATATATATATATGTGTGTGTGTGTGTGTGTATATATATATATATATATATATATATATGTGTGTGTGTGTGTGTGTGTGTATATATATATATATACAGTATATATATATATATATATATATATATATATATATATGTGTGTGTGTGTGTATATATATATATATATATATATTTATATATGTGTGTGTGTGTGTGTGTGTATATATATATATATATACAGTATATATATATATGTGTGTGTATATATATATATATATGTGTGTGTGTATATATATATATATATATATATATATATACATATATATATATATATATATATATATATATGTGTGTGTGTGTGTGTGTATATATATATATATATATATATATATATGTGTGTGTGTGTATATATATATATATATATATATATATATTTATATATGTGTGTGTGTGTGTG